>NW_021136242.1:0-57552 GCF_004193835.3 Ostrinia furnacalis
TTTTTTTTAGTCCGTCTATTTTAATATAAAAAATATTAGACACGTATAATTTTGAATTGTCAATCAAACAAATAATTACAAAGTTATAATGCGTTGAAGTTCCGCGCGACGTTACAAATTGCTGCACTTTTACGCACTCATTGACGTCACGGGCCTTTACTTTAGAACTTTGGCACGCTTTATCTCTTTACATTTTCATTAGTTTTAAAAAGTTAAAAATACGTGTTGAGTAGTTTTTGATAAGCTAACTGACGGACTAATTAAAACTCTTGCTTTTTTACCCAGGAAACATCCCTATTGTTTTCGTTTTCGTTGTGTTACGCCGATATTTCTGCCATACAAACAGTAGGTATTCTTTTAAATTAAGAATAAATTGTGAATTTCGCTTCCATTTTTCAACATTCAATATTATCAGATTGTGATTGTTTTGTGTAAAAAAAAATTTTACTGCATCAAAGTTCTTATTGACTTTTCGATACGAATTCTCGTGTTCAAGCGATTCTCATCCGATTTTCCGCCATTCCCGTTGCGATGCGCCGATATTTCTGTTCTGATATTTAGAAGAATAAATAGAAATTTAGTTTCCAATTTTAATTGTTAAAAAAAGTTTCAGATTGTGATCCAATATCAAATAGATTTTACTGTATCAAACTTCTTGACTTTTCGTTACGAATTCTCGTATTTTAGCGATTCTCATCCGATTTTCCGGCGTTCCCGTTGCGATGCGCCGATATTTCTGCCGGGTCGCGGCGGCCGGTTCCCAGGACGACGATAATTTGTTGGTCCGTCGCGCGCGCGGGTATCGCCGACGATATATCTCCTTCAGCCTCTAATCGCGCTCGATGCCCGATCATCGGTGTATTGGTCGCCGGATAAAATATACGATAGCCGATACTTTTGCAAATAGTAACAATACAATTAAGCGAGCGTTTCTAATTATTGACAATTACGTATTAGATATTAAACATTCAAATTGTGAAACTTGTTTGCTTTCCTGAAAAGTAGCAGTGAAAATAGCGTGATATGGGTCCGCCGTTATAAGTATTTAGTCTGAGTCGAGTAAAATCTCAGAAATTGGATTGAAAAAAGGACATCTTTCATTATTTCATTAATTATTTGCGTATTATTTTGATAAGTCTAATGATACACAGTGGTAAATCCAGCAAAGATAACTTAGACTATTATCACTATTATCCTCATCACTTACCAAAAGTGCGTATAAATGCTAATACACTGAGTGGTTTGCCCACAAGTTTAGATGAAGTTGGTTCATTGTTAGGTATAACTTTATGATCCACGCTTGTAATGCACGACCAAGTAAATCTTGGCTGGTGTCTCTAAGACCACGTTCCTCCAATATTTGAACTCGCTCGTATTCGCAAAGCTATTTGGTTTACGACTGGAGCCATATCCAATGGCTCAGTTTGTACGAAAGTATCGTTTATTATTGTCATAACTGTAAGGATTTATACTTTGTTTTCGATCTAAACATTTGAAGCAATAATACTCCAGGTATTTTAAACGATGTCAAAACTACAAAGAAAAATGAAATTTAAAGTGAAAGACATTGAGTTTCATTTTGTCGTTAATCTAGATCAAGGCAATCACAAAATATGTTTGTTCCAATGTCTTGTTTTTATTTTCATTCAAAACAAACTTCGATCAGAGCGAATCCAATATTTGCTACATTTACCAACTCAAGTCTAAAAATTAAGGCTGGGTTGCACCATCTTACTTTAACTTTGACGAACGTCAAAAATCTGTCAAACTCCATACAAAAAACACCGGTTATCGTTATAGTTACGGTCAGTCAGGTGATGCAACTCAGCCTAAGCATTAAAACTTGAAACTACACTCGTCAACGTCATACATAGTCATTAAATATATTGAATATGGACAGTATTGGACAGTGATTAAATAAATCGATGTAAAACAATTCCAATTTATTGTCGCCCACAAAATGTTAACTCGACATTGTAATGGTCTACTCTCATAAATAAATAATTTGGTGTCATTCGAGACACGCGATAAACGAACACTTGTTCCTGTTTTCCCGAAACAAAAACAGCAAAATTAATAGTGAGAGAGTCCATTATCCTGCATTAAGCACTCAGTGAGGCGAATGGGGCATAATGGGTCGTCGGCGCCCGGCATAGGCCCTTTTATGTCTCCTAATAAAAACGTCACCACTACCCGATACATTGTCTGAATAAATAGATTATAACACGGGTTTAGAGCGGGATTATAAAGTTAGCAGGAAATGAGATTCATTAGCGAGTCATAATGTAGGAAGATCGCGAACGGTTTTAGTAACTGAAAGTGTACGAGCACTTGTAATTTTATACTGAAGGTTGAACGTTAAATTCTGAGAATTTACTATTTTTGTATTGAGACCAAAATCCACTTTTAAAAGCTTTAACGCCACTTCATGGAAAATCACACCTGGTGTTATTATTCTCAATTATTTCAGCACGTAATTATTAAGTGGAGAATACGTCCTTTACGTCATTTATGCCTCGTACTTTACTACAAACGGATTTCCTCTACGTTTTAGTAACTAAATAATAGACTACATTGTTTCACATTATTCTCATAGTTCATTTGTTAACCAAAAGCACAATCGGAGCGTCAAAAGCTCGACGGAAATAAAAGACGACCGCAAAATCAGTAATCAAAGCCAGCCACTAATGACCCCAGTGAAGAATCGGCGTCGTTTAGGACACTGTGCCACCAACTGGCAGTTCCAATTACAGGTGTAGCGAGTTTCCAATTAGTGAACACTGATATAAAAAAAACTAGGCCAAGTGTGCTGCGAAACTAAATTAGATCTGCCTGGTAGCTGGTCGCGTCTTCATAAAATAGCGGACTTTAAATGTTGAATTTTGTGTTTGGTGAACTAACACGTTCGAAATGAGCACAGATTGCTTTTTATTCCTCCCATTCATTCGTTGTTATTCTTCAATGTAAATTTTTTGTTTGTAATCGAACGGATATGGAATGGATTCCAATATGCGATCCTTTTAATTAAGAGTCCGTATGCTGTTAAATGTATCCCATCAAAAACAATACTTGTCAAAAAAACCAAGTCTCGCAACTCAGTTGTTCTACGGTAAAAAGTTGTGAGATCCATGTAATACCAAGTCCAGGCCAGGAAATCTTTAACGTTTTACATAAATATATTGACTTGGCCATCGCACTAAATAATTTAATTTACACGTGTTTTCATGCGATGGCCAAGTCAATATTTTATGTAAAACGTTAAAGATTTCCTGGCCTGGACTTGGTATTACATGGATCTCACAACTTTTTACCGTAGAACAACTGAGTTGCGAGACTTGGTTTTTTTGACAAGTATTGTTTTTGATGGGATCTCATTTCTTTTTGTATTTTGTAGACAGCAGTTATGTATCTAGAAAACTGGACCGAAATTGAAAAATTTTACTCGACTTGGCGGTTGCACTACCGTGCCCCCAAATATTTTAGTTTTTCCTTGATTCATACACCAAACACTACTTATATTCCAAATTTGAAGCTTCTAGGTCTGCTAGAAGTGCCTTAGAGTTTTGATGATCGGTGAGTCAGTGAGTGAGTCAGTGAGTGAGTGAGTCAGTCAGTGAGTGACAAAATTAAGTAACTTTGACCCGTTATAATTCTTAAACTACTGGTTCAAATTGAATGAAATTTTAAATATACCGTGTCTTTACAATGCCTGCATAGCTAATGAAAATTCAGCCTTCTAGTTTTATCCACAACGAAGTTACAGGCGGTCGAAAATGGCCTGAATTGCTTCGAGAAAAGGATGGTACGGCCGTGCCGCTTTTTTGCTCGACTTGGTGGGGGCACTGCCGTGCCCCCAGATTGCTTTGCAATTGGATAATTAACAAATCATCATGATTACCAGTGTGTGTAATTATGTAAATACAATGGCATAGTTTTATTTAATTAAAGCTGCGGCTGGAACTGGTAAAGGTAATCTGCCTATTATTTTTCTATTTAAGTGTACATGAAAAAGTGATGTGCCAAGTACTCTATCACACAAAGCATTAAGCACCTACTCGAGACCGTTCGGTCTTTGTTGTGATATTTTTTGTATTATAAATTTTATTGTATGAGAGAAAAAGGGGGATGCGAAGATTTTAAATGTCACTGTTATTAGACTTTTAGTAGTGTATGAGAAGTGCTACTCTACCTACGCGTACTTACTTATTGTCGAAAAGGCTTTCAAGTGCAAATGTATTATGATAAGTAAAATCAGAGTAGAGAGAAGGGCTACCCATGGGAATTATACAACAACAAACAAATTACATGTAAGTTGTTTTTAATTACGTTCTCTTCAAACATTTTGAAATCATTATCTAAGATGTGGATGGATTCAAAACACTCCCGCTGTTGAATCAACCTCAGTCTACAAGATGATAACGTTCTGTTGTCATGAAGTCAAAGAGATTTTCGGAGCTTACGCCAAAAACGTTCTACTATTACAAAGTAAATAAAGTTAAAACGGCCGTATTCCCAATTTCAAGCTTAATAGGATTAGAAACGTAATCGATACTATTATTCTTGTTAACGCGAGTTATTGTGACAACACGACCGGCCAACGGCGGACCCGCTATCCCAAGATAATTTTCATAATAAAACGTCCCTTTTCTCAGGCACTTTGGTGTAAATCAAGTTTTCCGGGCGCCCCTTTCAATTTCCTGACCGCAACACTGCATAGGGATGAGATATTATTTATTTATCATCGATGTTGTCGAGAGGTGAGATGTGTTCAGTGATCTGTTAAAGTACAACGAATACATTTAGTAGCAGATACGACATTTGTAATATTGGAGATAAGCGTTTTAGTAATTTACTTAATCGGGGTAGTTGTCGATTTGCCACAGAATCGATACGTTACGAAAAAAACGTGTAAATTCGTTTTTATTACTATCAATAAAGTAATTTTGTAAAGTAAGACGAATCGACTTTGTGGCGAATCGACAGTAACCCCCTAATCGCTGTGTCCATAGTCTGTATGTGTAGAATGCGTAGGTAGTAGTAGTAGTAGTACCTAGTAGTATACACAAATACCTAGTCAAACAAATACATATTTTATTATTATACAAATGATGGCATGATCATTTGAAGTTTTCTAAAGGCTAGGCTTAAATAGCTACGAGACAACCTTCAGAAACTGTTTATAAAAATCTAGACTTTCATCAGCTCTGTCGGCATTTGTGTAACGTTTCCACGTGTGGCTTACACGTTCACTGAACCAACAAATTGTTATTATAATGATTTCTATCATTGTAAGTTCGATATACGACATTGTCAAACGAATCTACAAGACTTATAACCATTACCAACCGCGTATTAACGTGCGTAGGCGCGTATCTCTAGTTATTATAATGAAATATTATGTGTAAGTCAACTTATTTCTATGAGCGGATAAGTAAGAACCGCACACATACCAATACCTTTGAAGCGAACTCACTAATTGGCAAGTGAATTTATAATTAGAACGCAATTTTGTACGCAGCATTTTCGAATAGAACAGGAATAACAAATCCTATTAGATAAATTGGTATTTGGTATGCATCGTCTCACAATATTGATGAAAATATTATGCTGTGCTGCGAATTGTGGAGTCTGATGCATAATGTACTAATTAAATTTAAAATTTCATTATAATGAGGTGGTTTTCAATATCTTCGTCAAATATTACGTTGGTTTTCCTTTTTGTTTTAAAAGGGTATAGTCAGTTACAAGATAATTGTGATACAATTTTCATGCAAGATTTTAAATAGTAATTATTTCGTAATGGCGGCACTGAGGTACTAAATTCTATTCCATTGCGACACTTGTATTCATTAGTATGCTGTACTTAATGTTCGTTACATTACGTGGCCTAGATAAGATGAAACGTTCCAATGGTAAAAGAAAATACACCACATTATACATACTTCATTATTTAATTAGCCAACCAAGTTTTAAATCTATACTTATAATAAATCTGTAGAGAGGTCAATTCTGTACATGAAATATATTTTCAAAATAACTATCAGGGGGTGATTAGTGATCGATACTGATGCCAAAAATGCAATCAGTAAAATTTTTGTCTGTCTGTCTGTCTGTCTGTCTGTCTGTATGTTCCTTATAGAAACAAAAACTACTTGACGGATTTTAACGAAACTTGGTACAATTATTCTTCATACTCCTGGGCAGGTTATAGGATACTTAGGAATTCTCACGGGAACGGGAATTAGCGGGAAAAAACATTTGTATGAAAAAATCTGAACCGCGTAAGATAGATGAAGGGGGGGGGGGGGTAAAAGGAGATCCACGCGTACGAAGTCGCGGGCGGCCGCTAGTGTTAAAATATTTTCACGAATTAATTACTTTGCTTTTATAAATACTTTGATAGACCTAGTTTACGTAATCTGTGAAGTCATTAGAATTAAAAAGTTCCTAAATGATTTACATCTCACAAATTCACGCCATGAGTTTATTTATTTTATTTTATTTTACCTTCTACAAAATCACACATTCAAAATTCCAATTATAGATGGCAGATCGTAATTCATCTCAGACTTTTGTTTTCATTAATCTAATAAAACAAGGAAACTCAAAGCAAACCGTCCATCCCCAATTCAAATAGGCTTTCACTGGGCTTTGCAATTCCTATTAATACAACTGCGTATACAGGGTGGCATATTGTAATGCCACTTGAAGGAAAAGTAATCTTTATACTACTCGAAGAATACATTCCTTTATTTATTAAAAGAAAGAAAACTGCATTCAAATATTTCCGAAAATTCGCTTCGCTAGTTTACCATTCTTAGAAATAATTAAAATTGTTTAAGATTTAATTTGATTTATTAAGCTTGTTGGAGAGTTACCTACTTCATCCAGGATCTACATAATTTTAACAGATTTATTTGGTTAGATTTCCGGGTGCGGCAAGCAAATTTTCGGAAATTTTTGAATGCAGTTATCTTTCTCTTTTTAAAAATTTTATTTGAGTAAAATTTTCTATCTTCAGTATTAACAGTTACTTTCCCTTCTGGTTGCATTATAAAATTCCACCCTGTATATCTACATCTAAACGTTTACTTTTGCAAATAGACGTCGAAGTATGTAATGGAAAATTCCTTTACTGCTCCTTTTATACGTTTCGATCAAATATTGCCCGATTCGTTTGGCGTAATTGGTACGGAAAACGTGAAAGAAAAACATTTTGATTCGGCAGATGTGGGGCCTGTTAGCGCGCATAATAAGATTTTAAATTTTAAATGAGTGCGCCGTGTTTCACGTGGCCGAGTGTACTTATGGGTGACTTGAGTTAACTAGGGCTGAGTCACTTTTCTTTTTAACTTTTAGGAGAGTGATTATGTTGTTTGTGGAACAAGACACTTATTGATGTAAAGGGACTGTTAAATTGTCATCGAGGCAAAAGTCAATTACACATTATAGAAGTAATTATTGTTTTATTAACTTTAAGGTACTTATAATAATACTGTTAGGGTCTTACTAGACGTTAGATATAAATTAAAAGCGGACTGTATTTCATAGGTATAATGATTGTAAAATATATCGCTAGTCGCGCCTACGTGGGAGGGCCGCGTCTGACACCGGTGACGGTCGTGAGGCTGAGTGGGCGTCGGGCACGTACGGAGTGTGCCGGCGCCTCGCGCGGAGACGATGATGGCCGATCGATGTCGAAGAAGCCCGAGGACCCGAGAAGCGCCAACAAATACCTATGTAGGTATACTAAATATATGTATATTAAACTATACATACTTGTACTGCGTATTTTAATATGTCTTTTTAACTTAATCAAAGAGGACTCATTTTGTATATTATGCGTAAGACATCTAAAAGCTTCGCCAAAAAAATAATGCGTACTATCGGGGACTCTTCCGCCTGACCACTTTGTAGAAATTTTAGCGTAAGCGCATCGCTCCGGTCACGTGCTCACCCCGTCTCTAATTGGTTACGCATTTTACTATATTTTTACTACGACCAATAAGAGACAATCAGGGCTTAGGTTGCAATACGAAATACCATTGTGCACTTTATTGTCATACGGTTAAGGTTTAAAACGAAATGTTTCTTTTTCTTCAATCTTTCTTAGTTTTAGGTTGAGTTGCACCACCTAACTTTGACCGTAACTATGACGGTAACCGGTGCTTTTTGTATGGAGTTTGACAGAATTTTGACGTTTGTTAAAGTTAAAGTAAGATGGTGCAACTCAGCCTTAGAATTTTAATAATAGGAATGTGCGATAGCAATTTTGTGACCCGAGCGGGCAATCGCTAGTTCAAATTTTACACGAAGCCTCATATAATATTTTGTAGCGATTTTTTATTGGGTTTCAAATTGACTAAAATGCGACGTTGCCAAACGAGCGCTACGGATGCGGGTAATAAGCAATACTCAATCCTAATTGCTTTACATAGAGCTTGGTTTGCTAGGGCAAACATCTACAGTGGTGCGCCGACGCTGCTTAGACCCGAAACATGAATGAACGGGGGCGGAGCAATATCGAGCGTGTGTGTGCAAACAATTTAGGCCCTTAAGGTGTCAAGGCGTTCGAGTCCCCGATAGTACCTACCTATCGCCGGGTTATAACGTTGATAGAGTTGCAGAGCGTTGCGTATTGCTAGCGCCGCTATGTTTGCACATGAAACTATCCACATCATTCGGCGCTATAACGCGACGTCAGGCTAACGCTCTAGCACGCACTAGGTAGGTACGCGTTCTATTTGGCCAAGCTTTTAATCTTAAAACTTTGGTTTTATCACGTCAAAACCAAGCCTTGTTCCAACAATTTACCCTTTAAAGTGCTCTGCTCTACATAATAATGTGTGGTTCATAAAATATTTTATCTCTAGGCGATTTAAGTAGCATTTGTTTGGGGCACTCAGTCATCATTAAAAATAAAGAGGTGGCAACCCTAGTTATCAAAGGCGCTGCAGGCCGCCTGAATCCCCGCGGATTTCAATGTTTGGGCATTAAAAGTTGTTTGTTTCATTTATTTTTTTAAGATAGCGCGACACTTTATGCTAATTTTATAGTGCGATTCCGTTGCTAATTCGAACTAATCGCCTATTTTAAGTTTTGTTTTAACGCGCCGCTCTTTCTTATACTTACTAATCACTTGGTTTAAACTACTGTTATTACAGAACTTTCTGGGTTCTGGACTTTTAGCGGTTCTTTTTGTACGGACTTTTATTAATTACTAGCGGCCGCCCGCGACTTCGTGCGCGTGGATCTCGTTTTACCCCCCCTTCATCTATCTTACGCGGTTCAGATTTTTTCATACAAATGTTTTTTCCCACTAACTCCCGTTCCCATGGGAATTTTGCAATATCCTGTTGTAACTAAGCTTTAAGTTTACTAAGGTACCTGCATGCCAAATTTCAAGCGTCTAACTTAAGCGGTTTAGATTTTTCGTACAAAAGGATTTTCCCGCTAATTCCCGTTCCCGTGGGAATTCCTAAGTATCCTATAACCTGCCCAGGAGTATGAAGAATAATTGTACCAAGTTTCGTTAAAATCCGTCAAGTGGTTTTTGTTTCTATAAGGAACATACAGACAGACAGACAGACAGACAGACAGACAAAAATTTTACTGATTGCATTTTTGGCATCAGTATCGATCACTAATCACCCCCTGATAGTTATTTTGAAAATATATTTCATGTACAGAATTGACCTCTCTACAGATTTATTATAAGTATAGATAGATGAATTTCTACTGTAAGCCTATTTAAAATAGGCGTCACGTATAAGTAGTTGTTGCAATTCACGCAGGCGTGTGAGCTTTATAAAATATGTGTGGTGGCTCGCTACTGTTCGTTTTTTCTAAAGTTTTGATAGTGTCTACTCACGGACATTGCCCGCGGGCGGCGTGACCGGAGGGAGCGGCGAGCGTTCGGCGAACGAACGAGCAATGTTCGGTTCGTGAGCGAACATCTAAGAAGACGATCCTGACGCACTCTCTTCAACGACTTTGCACTAAACGGTCTCGATATTATTGTAAATTTATACCGAATAGACAATTAATTTTATACAGTCCACTCCTTTTCATTTATAACTTCCACTACACTCACTATCGAAGTAACAGATAGACATTACACTATCGTTATGTGAATGTACACGTACACACACTGAAGTTCCAAGAACTACGAGTAATATACGCTTATTATAGCTGTCAATTCATATTGACTCTACACGTCGCACCGCACTCATGTGTCGTCAATTTGCCAAAGGTTTTGAATTGATAAAATCGCATCTTTTGTTTTTCCTCGCATAAGAAAGTAGCGAAGGGATTTCGTTTCCCTTGCATCTTAGCAAAAGGTTTTATTCTGTAGTAGCTTGACGTGCTGTCAAAACTGACTAGTACAGTCACGGCCGAATACTGAAACACTACTCAAATCTGTCACTCAGCTGACGGGCTCCTAAATTTAAGTATCCTTCAATTTTAAATGGTATTCTCAAACGCTACTCAACGGATTTGAAGCCGTGATCAGCTAAGCAGCTCTCAAATGTTAACATAATGGCAACATTTACCAAAAAAAGTATGTTTTCATTTACACAAATGATAACTTTACGTCTTTTATCCATTACACGCAGCATCGTTTGGTTATGTATTGTCTTTTATGGAAATATACTCAATCAACTTAACATAGAACAGTTTATTTTTAGTTTCTATTATATATAAATCTCGTTTTATCATATTAAAAAAATAATGCTTGCATTTTTATTTAATTAAAAAAATAATTTTAAGGGTGATACTTTTTATTGTTGAAATCTATTAAGTGGCGATCGTGGACCGAAACGTAACCACAATTGACATTTATCATTGTTGACTGACAGAGCATCAAATTGACAAATCAACAACTCTTGGAAATGCTGCTATGCGATGTCCCCTTAATCCTCAGAAATAGGCATGTTTATGTAAAGCGATTTCATAGCAGCTATTTTGGTTGTTACTTCGTGCACTATACGATGCACAGTTGGCTGTTAGATGTGGAAGATATCACCTAGTACACGTTCATAACTTCCCGTTGCGTAGAATAGTAGGGTTATAATAAGTATTTGGTCCACTGGTTGTATGGCATTTGGTGAGGGGTTTCAAAGAGCTTCCAAATTATGAATCCAGAAACAACACCGTTTCTTTAGGGACGCGGAACCTCGCTCGGAATTGCATGTCATTATAATAATATTTTTCAATAGCGTTCAGCCTTATTGCGTTCCTGCGATTAGATCTAGGTATTTCCTCGAGGCTCGAAAGAAATGATAACGATGACACACATTATTTACCACTATTTAGGTCGATTTAGGTATAAGAATAGGATTTAAGATACCGCGCAAGCACTCTCAAATTTAACAGCTGCTTAAGACGATTTGACAGTTGTTTGAGTAATGCTTAGCGTTGAATGGCGTTTCAGTATGCGAAAATTCATTTAAGTGGCGTTTGAGTGCAACTTAATTTGAGAGGTGCTTAAAAATTGAGAACTGCTCAAATATTGTTTTGAGTATGCGAAATGTAAGTTTAGGAGCTGCTTAACTATTTGAGAAGCCGTCAAATATTTAAATGGCGTTTCAGTATTCGGCCGTCAGCGTCTAATAGTTCGTGATGCCCAAAGTTGCCAAAAAGTTCGCAACACGTCTTTGTTACAATTAGAATAAGGTTGTGTTGTCAACTCTTTGGGCACTTTGGGTGTAACTGACATGTACATTACATATCAATCTGGACTGATACGTGGGACACTATTTAAGTTGTGAGCCTAACTATGAAAACAAAGTAGTATATTATTAAAATGGTATTGATTGCATTTATTGGTATTGTCTTTCATGATTTATGTACTTTTTAATGTGTCCGAAACACTTTTCATAGCATTTTTTCCACTCAGCTTGAGGCACCTCCAAAGCATAATTTTTGACCGCACCGACAGTTGCTTCTGGCTACATAAATCGCTGTTCACGCATTTAATTTTAATATAATGGGTACCAAAAGAAGTGTTTAGATTCCAAGCAANACAGACAAAAATTTTACTGATTGCATTTTTGGCATCAGTATCGATCACTAATCACCCCCTGATAGTTATTTTGAAAATATATTTCATGTACAGAATTGACCTCTCTACAGATTTATTATAAGTATAGATAGATGAATTTCTACTGTAAGCCTATTTAAAATAGGCGTCACGTATAAGTAGTTGTTGCAATTCACGCAGGCGTGTGAGCTTTATAAAATATGTGTGGTGGCTCGCTACTGTTCGTTTTTTCTAAAGTTTTGATAGTGTCTACTCACGGACATTGCCCGCGGGCGGCGTGACCGGAGGGAGCGGCGAGCGTTCGGCGAACGAACGAGCAATGTTCGGTTCGTGAGCGAACATCTAAGAAGACGATCCTGACGCACTCTCTTCAACGACTTTGCACTAAACGGTCTCGATATTATTGTAAATTTATACCGAATAGACAATTAATTTTATACAGTCCACTCCTTTTCATTTATAACTTCCACTACACTCACTATCGAAGTAACAGATAGACATTACACTATCGTTATGTGAATGTACACGTACACACACTGAAGTTCCAAGAACTACGAGTAATATACGCTTATTATAGCTGTCAATTCATATTGACTCTACACGTCGCACCGCACTCATGTGTCGTCAATTTGCCAAAGGTTTTGAATTGATAAAATCGCATCTTTTGTTTTTCCTCGCATAAGAAAGTAGCGAAGGGATTTCGTTTCCCTTGCATCTTAGCAAAAGGTTTTATTCTGTAGTAGCTTGACGTGCTGTCAAAACTGACTAGTACAGTCACGGCCGAATACTGAAACACTACTCAAATCTGTCACTCAGCTGACGGGCTCCTAAATTTAAGTATCCTTCAATTTTAAATGGTATTCTCAAACGCTACTCAACGGATTTGAAGCCGTGATCAGCTAAGCAGCTCTCAAATGTTAACATAATGGCAACATTTACCAAAAAAAGTATGTTTTCATTTACACAAATGATAACTTTACGTCTTTTATCCATTACACGCAGCATCGTTTGGTTATGTATTGTCTTTTATGGAAATATACTCAATCAACTTAACATAGAACAGTTTATTTTTAGTTTCTATTATATATAAATCTCGTTTTATCATATTAAAAAAATAATGCTTGCATTTTTATTTAATTAAAAAAATAATTTTAAGGGTGATACTTTTTATTGTTGAAATCTATTAAGTGGCGATCGTGGACCGAAACGTAACCACAATTGACATTTATCATTGTTGACTGACAGAGCATCAAATTGACAAATCAACAACTCTTGGAAATGCTGCTATGCGATGTCCCCTTAATCCTCAGAAATAGGCATGTTTATGTAAAGCGATTTCATCGCCACTATTAGTCATTTTGGACGACTTTCGCAAAGTTCACTGGTGAGCCAATGACATACAATATTATACTTCTTAAACTAGCGTTTTATAATGGTAAAGGACAGATCTTTATCACCAAAAGTGAAATTTAACTGACCGCTTCAGTTTTGTATTGATTAACCACGTCAAAAGTCATAATAAATCTTCGCGCGAAAATTTCCGCAAGTCAATTCCATGTTTTTGTATTCAAGATAATTTTCAATTCAATGTTAATAATACAAAACGTGCTCAAATGATAAAAAGTTTTGAATAAGGTTGTAGTCAAAAATGTCAAACTTTTCATTAAAAGTATCAGATGTCGTCTAACAACACGTTTTGTTGTCGAGGCTCACAACTTAAATAGTGCCCTAGGTATCTTATAACATCATCATCCTCATCATCATCATCATCATCATCATACACATCTTAGGTGCTATTTTTTCAAAAAATATTTTTCTTATTTTGTTTAATTTTATTATGAAAAGTCTGTAAAATTAGTATTAGTAGTACTTGTAATATTTCACTACCTTACTAATAATATTAATGATTTCTTTTAAAAGACAGTTGTTTGTTGTTTTATAGTGTTTTGTTTATTTCTTATTGTATGATATCTGCCGGCTATAAAGAGTGACACAAAACATAATTTGTCATGTCGGTTATTATGTCCGAAGTAATATGGCCGCCACATGTTTCATTGGACAATAAAAACACAGTAAAAGCATGACGTGGGATAGATATAATAAAATATTATCCGATGAATGGAAGTCCAACCGCCTGCTTAGGTCAGAGGTTCGATTCCCAGTGGAGACAGATTTTTCTGTTCGGTTTGGTTGGTGGTGGAGCTTATTTTAAGTCCGCCTGACTGGCTATCACCATCTTAGGAAGTCTGTTGCGATAGCAAAAATGTTAACAGCATTGTTATTTGTTGTGTTCCGGCAGTTGGATGTAAGATCACCAGTTTCGCTGTGGTTGAGGATTCCGTTCCGGATGAAGCTCGATTCCACCTCCGGCTTGATCATCACTTTCTACCAAGTGAGATGCAAGCCAAGAGCTATCTTGTTGTAAATAAAAAAGTCCGTACAGAATTATACCATAAACAGAAACACACCTCTGAGATGTCAATAGTGTGATGCCTATAAATATCGGAATTGTTTCAAAACTATTCACAAAAGATAACGAAAATAAACATATTTGTTATTATTTGGTCTCTCATCATTCACAATTTATTTTAGTATCTAGTGTGGGGTGAGCTCCTGCCCACGACATTCTATTAGTGCGAAGTCCTCAATACATTCTTCCTGTTTATTATATTCAGCTTTTTCAATTTAGGTATGAAACATGTATCTCTACAAGTACTTATAACCTAAAGTAAAATAGAGGTTCTATGGTCGTCTGTACCATTTTTATTAACTAGAAAAATTTAAAGAGTAGTATCCTGGTGCTCATTAGAAACTGAAAGAAGAAATCCTTAAAAATATTACTCAGGTAAGAGTCAAAGTAAGTAAGATAAAGAATAAGGAGAAAAGTAAGGGTATTATACTACCAGAAAATAATTAAACTATTATCCATTCTTACCGTTCCTTCCTACCACCCCGCTTGCCCATTTTATCTGTTTAGTTTTCACCCGAATTGAATTGAATTTTTGAAGAAAATTCTTTCTCTAAATGATAATTTCTCAGAAACGCTGTTCTGTGTTTTAATATCATTATTTAAGTTAGATTGAATTAGAATATCAGTAAGCAAATTGATAATTCCATTTGAAATTCTCAGTTGTTTTTTCTACCAAAGGGTTTTTCAACCACAAAAATACAAATAAAAGTGAAGCAAGCTCCGCTAAAGGTTCATAGATACGAGTAATTAACCTTTAACTATGGACGTCGAGTGGAAACGTGAGTTGGAAAACGTAATGATAATTCAAAACGACAAACTGTGAGCTGAACAATAAATTATAATTTCTGTTTTATATCATCACGCTGCAAAATTTCAGCTGACAATTAATTAAATAACCTACTTAAATAATAAATGAGATATTTTTGGTGTAGCGACAACGATTTTGTTTATTTACCGTGTAGACTAAGAGCTACTGAACGCCAGACCTACGTTATTTTATAAAGGCTGAAAGTTTGTCAGCGCATGCTCCCAACATAGCTAAGAACCATGGCCAAACATGAAGTTTGGGTCATGGTGGCTTTGGCAGACAGACGGTACTAAAGGTGTGTAAAATACCAACTTAATTACGTCAAAGTATAAAGGCTGATTTTTTGATATTTCCTTCAAAATGTTATTAGAAATGACGTCATTAATTGACAGACACCTACCATGGTGGCAGTTCTTAGCCAGACACCTTAAAGTTCATGAAAATGTAGTCCTACTTACGTCATACTATAAAAGCTGATATTTACATAAAATATTTGAACTATCATTTGATGAAGTTTCCTCATCAGCCAGACACTTCTGATGGTTCCTTCGCCTTGCCAGACAGCTTTTAGGGTGGCTGAAAGTGCGAACGCGAGGCACTATAAATATTGTTTTTTGTACTTTTTCTTAAGTTACTCAAGTATTTGAGTCTGTAAATCATCATCTCATGTTGATGAGCTGATGATGGAAGGTAAGTACAACTCCTTAAGGCTTAGGAGTTGGAGGACAATTCCTTAACCAGTATATATAAGTATAGTTTCTAAAGTTATTTGGGTGTTTGCATCAGCTAGTCATCATCCCATGTTGATGGAAGGTACAACTCCTTAACGCTTAGGAGTTGTAGGATAATTCACGTCATGCTCCCCGGCGGAACTACTTTTGATTTAACTAGTCTAGTGTAAGTTTCTAAAATAAATCTTTGAAATGTCTATAAAATTCTAGTCCTATTTTAAAAAAAATGATGTCACTGGTTTCGCCGTATTTTGTTATTGAAAGTGGTTGCGCTGCAGAGTATCCTTCCAGCGAAACCATCACGATATATCTATTACTATGCATAGTATAATCAAATTTATAGTATCAAATAATACTATAACAATTCTATATTGAATTAGGACCCCCAAATCCTCACTAGAATTTATATACGCGGAAAATGTGGTGCCACAAATTTTATCTTCAAAATAGTTGCTAAACGCCTAGAGTAAAGTTCTTAGCAACATTAGCATTAACATAGGTAATGATAATGTTGCTAAGAACTTTACTCTAGGCAACTTTCAGAGGTAATCACTTTAAAATTAGGGATTACCTAAGCCTTAAGGAGTTGTACTTACCTTCCATCATCAGCTCATCAACATGAGATGATGATTTACAGACTCAAATACTTGAGTAACTTAAGAAAAAGTACAAAAAACAATATTTATAGTGCCTCGCGTTCGCACTTTCAGCCACCCTAAAAGCTGTCTGGCAAGGCGAAGGAACCATCAGAAGTGTCTGGCTGATGAGGAAACTTCATCAAATGATAGTTCAAATATTTTATGTAAATATCAGCTTTTATAGTATGACGTAAGTAGGACTACATTTTCATGAACTTTAAGGTGTCTGGCTAAGGGCTGCCACCATGGTAGGTGTCTGTCAATTAATGACGTCATTTCTAATAACATTTTGAAGGAAATATCAAAAAATCAGCCTTTATACTTTGACGTAATTAAGTTGGTATTTTACACACCTTTAGTACCGTCTGTCTGCCAAAGCCACCATGACCCAAACTTCATGTTTGGCCATGGTTCTTAGCTATGTTGGGAGCATGCGCTGACAAACTTTCAGCCTTTATAAAATAACGTAGGTCTGGCGTTCACTAGCTCTTAGTCTAGTGGTAATTATTACCTACTATAAAACTAAGTAAAAATGACAGACTGTTACGAGTAGTCGCAACTAACATGACTTATTACTGGTAAGTATGATTTCCTATTACAGAACTTAGGTTAAAAACATTAGTAACAAAACATGAAGTGTTATTATGTCGAATTAAGGCTGAGTTGCACCACTTAACTTTGTCCGTAAGTATAACGATAACCGGTGTTTTTTGTAAGGAGTTTGACAGATTTTTGACGTTTGTTAAAGTTAATGTTAGTTGGTGCAACCCAGCCTAAGCTTCTCGAAAGTTTTGACATAGACATCCAGATTTTAGAAGGACTATTCTAGAAACGTGTAACAGAAACTGTAGGGGTTGAAGTATAGGACATGAAGCTGCCAGAGTGACGAGGGGTAAGTGCCCAACTAAAGGGTCTGACTGGAACTAAACTATTAAATAGTTGATACTAGGACCGAGATTCTTACTGTAGATATTGTGTAGGTATGTTGTGTATTTGTTGAGTAAAACTTCTCGGATGAGTGACATACATTTGTGAACCTAATACGAGTGGCTCTATCATTAGACCTTAGAATATGGTTATAAATTAGAAATACCTTTTTCTTTTGCAATCAGTTACTCACTCATATCAATGTGATATGTGACTGAATTTAACGCATGTTGCTTTTCAAAACGAATAAATCATGGTTGCTAAACGGTGACGTACGCAAATTGTTACCAAAACTAAAGCCACGTACACAACGTTGACGTCTGTGATACAATGTATGTGTTATAGTCAAACCTCGAAGTTCCGGCACTCCTAGGTTTGACTAGTCAATCCTCAGGTTTGACTAGAAGTCTTAGTCAAAGCCCAAACATTTCGGCCTTTGACTAAAAAATGTTAGTCAAACCTAGGAGTAACTAACTTGGTCAGGCAAACGTCGAAACTCAATTCAATGAAATCGGGGTTTGACTAGTCAAACCTCAAATGACTTTAAAATAAACTATACTTCATTGTAATCTCGAACTTATTGCATTACGGTCGGTTTTCACGCGCACGTTGAACATCTTTTTAGGTGAAGGTACGAGTAACTAAACTTATTTACTGCGGTTGTATGTCAGTGTTTCTAGACCGATCTTGAAATTACTAATTTTTAATGTTCTGTTACCTTAAAGAATAAAGAGTTTAACCGCCTCTGTGGTCTAGTGGTTAGACAACCAGATTCCGACGCAGAGGTCCCGGGTTCGATTCCCAGTGGGGGCAGAATTTTCTGTTCGGTTTGGCTGGTGGTAGGGCTTGTTCCTTGGTTTAGCTAACACCATCTTACCTAAGTCTGTCGCCATAACAACAATGTTAACTGTATTGTTGTGTTCCGGCAGTTAGAGGTAAGATAGCCAATCCCTCTGTGGTTGAGGATTCCGGGTGAAGCTCGCTTCCACCTTCGGCCTGAGCGTCACTTACCATCAGGTGAGATACAGGCCAAGAGCTTCCTCGTTGTAGATAAAAAAACAGTTAAAACGGGACCCTATTATTATGACTTCGCTAAATGTTATCTGTCACCAGACTCGTATCTCATGAATTATTCTCTATAGAAATATTTAGTTTTTTATTCACTTTAAAAATAAATAAATTCAATAAAATACTTAATATTTAAGGGAGGCTTCCATACAGCAAACGTGACTTTTTGCAGTTTTCTGCTCGATATTAGAACGTAAATTGGTGAACCCTTGAAATATTCACATAATATTTAGTTGCATAAGTATCTACTTTAAAAATTAATCACAAAATTAAAATAAAATAAATATTTAAGGGGGGCTCTGGTACAACATCAAAGTCGCACGGAACCCTCTGTGAGCGAATCCAACTCGCACTTGGCTGGTTTTCTATTTGCCGTCTACTTTTGATTGAGTCTGCCAGTCGTTTCTAGGATTGACTAGGCAAAGCCCGAAACAGATTATTTTAGTTTCGACGTTTAACTGAACAGTTTAGGCACTTCTAGGTTTGACTTAGTCAAAGGCCGAAATAAGAATTCACTTCGGGGTTTGCCTGAAGGCCTTGGTCAAACCTAGGAAAGACCAGTCATTCCGCGAAGAGACTGCATATCGACCTTTGACTATGACATATGGACTAATCTCATTGTTTGCCGTAACTATCACGGGCTATCTAGTAATGTCGCGCAATTAATCATCGGGACTATACAAATATCTGCACACACATGTATACACCTACGGGCAGTCGTGCCAAAGCGATTCAATGAAGAGCCCATAAAAACTGGCGCAAAACACTGCTATTATTCTTTGTTATTACAGTTCAGGTGTGTTCGTGTGATATATTGGCAAATCGTATCGTTTTTGTGGTCGCCACATAACTCCGGGAGACGTTTAGATACCAACTACACGTTCCTTTGAGTGTCGTAAATGGAGAATCGTTTTTCATTGCTCGAGTGTGGCGCACAAAGAAAATAGGTTTCGACGTGAACTCGTTATTATGCTATCTCATTACAGATATCTCAAAATAGAAAAGTTTTTGCTAAAATCCCGTTTGCAGGGAGGGCACAATTACATTTTGCACAGTTCTATTAGAAAAGCAGACCCATTAAAAATAATGAACTTCAGTATATTCTGAGCTACAATTTTTACCCATTATTTTAGTTAGTTTTAAGTCAAGCTTAAGTAAAGCTTATTTATTTTATAATAAAATGTTTCCATTTGATTATAAAATAAATTATACCTAGGTATAGAGTCGAGTCTAGAATTAGTTTTAAAAACTGCCGAATAAAAAGTAAACTTCAATTATAACCGACTGGGTTGAGTTTAAATCCTAATGTGTGCCAAGGGCAAAAGTTTTATTTTTTTAAACTTTTATATGGTAGAATGTGCAATGGCTGTGACGCCCGACCCGAGGCTCAATTTTATTCACGTTAGGTAGGTTATATTTCAAAATGTAATAATACTCATTTTATTCATAGATCGTATTATACTGACTTTGAAGTGTCTCTTGCCTTTGACTGATTTTCAGATCAAATTTTAATCCCCCTTTCCGATTAATTCGTCTATGTCTAAAAAATCCTATAATATCCATCTGCATCTTCAAAAACATAATATTGAAATCCATAAGTAAACGAGATTTCAAGATTTTGATTAAGTACTTTTGTGTAATTAAATGACACATTTTAATAATGATTGGATTGAAATTGTTAAAAGGATGAGAATCCAAGTCAATTGGATTGGATTACATTTTTCAATGAAATCCTTCACATGAGTAATTGGCTATGGTTTCTTTTTTAATTCAAACTCAAATTGCTTTAACCATACCTCATCCTTGGGGGATTGTGCAGATTTCGGGGGAAAGGGAAAGGCAGTGGAATAGGGGAATAGCGAATGAGTTTCTGAAATTTGATAAATAGTTCTAAAGAATTTAAATAAACAATTACCGTTTCTATATCCAACCAAATTCACATAAACAAATTCTGTGTTACACTTTCACTTGGTAACACACAAAAGTGACGTCAAATTGTACTTTCCACCATCACCGCCGTATATAAGACATGAGGAATGTTACCTTACAACTTACAAAAAGATGGACATTGTATCTTGGTTATATTCGCAAGGAAGACTATGGCTTTTATGAGGCGTCTCTTAGAATGTGCACACATACGTTACAAAAGCGTTATATTTTGATGCGATGCGTGAAGCGATTTTTAAATGAAAACTGTCACGTTTTGTAACTTATCTAGGGGTAGGTACCTACAGTTGTTTATATTGACGCAGTATTCACCATGCTGCATAATTGCTAAATTCAAGTGACAGTGGGCGAAGCACATAGCCCGTAGGGCTGATGGCCTTTGAGGCAGATAAGTTATCGATGGCCCGAAAGAGGTAGTGTGGGCACGCCTCCCACTAAGTGGACTGATGATCAGGTGAAGAGCACGGGAAGTACCTGAATGCGGGCCGATCGCTATGGAAATCCTTGGGAGAGGCCTTGCTTGAACAGTGGCCGTCATTTCTCTCTCACGATAACTCGTTTATAATAAGAACGCTTCCTGCTGCTGCCTTTCCCAAACATAATCTATAATCCGGGCATTTTAAGGCGAGAGTGAATAAGCACTTACAGGGCAGATATGTACCATCCTAGACTGCATCTCACTTAACACCAGGTGCGATTGCGGTCAAATACACCACATAATAAAATGGCTGAAACGCACCCGCGCCCGCGCTTATTTCTTACGTGTTCGCACTCTCATTGCCCTCGGAGTTACGAGAGGGACGTTTTTCACCTCGGCCCTGTTGATATAAAGTTGGCTCGGTCTCACGCACATTACGTGCACCCGGCGGCGGGCCAATACAAGCAATTTATTGTATTGTTATAGATCTGCCGCCGTCTTTGGGTACATATTGACCGAAATTGGGCGCTAACAAAGAAATCTGCTAATAATATTTACACGATACAAGAGTTTGGGGGTTTGTTGCTTGTGATAAAAAGGTTGCACGTTTATTTTTATACCCGATAAATAAGTATAAGAAGTCTCACATGGTCCAAATCTATATAAAAACGAAAGGTCACTGACTGACACACTCATCACCAAATCTCAGAAACTACAAGTTGCAAATCTTTTAGAATGTAGGCACTCATTAAGACGGGATTCTGCAAAATTCAATCACTAACGGGGTAAAACAGACTCCACACGTACGAAGTCGCGGGCGGCCGCTAATGAATAAAATCGAATTAATCATCAATTTATCAGTTTGTGCCTTATTTTTCTTATTTATGCTCCAATTAGGCAATTTGTCTCTCTACAAAACCGGAAATTATTTAAGCGATGTCCATACTACATTATGTGATCCACTTGGGAATCGAACTTAGAAGATCCGGTCCCTAACGCTCTTACCATTTGATCACAGCGTCACAATATTAGATTAAGATAAGTAATTAGACTTGATTTAATGAGTATTTCTCAAAAAAAATGTACATTTTGAAAAAAAAAAGTGTGCTTTGAAACAGTTCAAAAGTTTTATATTTATAAATCATCACACAAAAAAAACACACACACAATTTTGAAGGATGAATATTAATCTTTAAGATAACGAAGAATTATAGCTTTAATCCTACTTATTACCAAATATTTAGATATTTTAAAAATAGTCCTTTTTTACCTTTCATACAAAATCCTGTTTGCCACCCTAGCTTTTTCATGTGTTTTTGTTTCATAAAATGCAATACGTAACTAAATTATTGTAAATTTCTTTGTATTATCGTTCTACAGTAATCGCAGTTTCTGTATCAAATTGATTTTCTATGGGGTGATATAATAATTAGCAATTTAAAGCAAAAAAACAAAATGAGTCGCTCTCATTTACTATTTCGTTATTTACTCTTTAGTTACGATTATTTCTACTTTCCCATAGTTTCTGAACAATTCCATATTTTTTTTACACGGACAACAATAGCTGCACTCTGAATGGCTGTTGGCCTGACGTCTCCGCGATACATCTATCGCGAAAATCAGTGAAAACGTGTGTGTTTTGTCGGATTACTTTTTCGTAACAGGAAGTAAAATCAGCGATTTTATATAGAACGGTAAGTCTTCATTTAACCATTTTTTGTAATACGTGTGGTACGAACATTTAGTAAGCTTTTATATTTGCTGTAACAGCTTTTATCAAAAAAATACTTGTTTCTGATCTCATTTTGTCTAATATTTCGTTACGTTTTTTACGAATTTCGTTACGTTACGAAAAAGTACAACATAGTGCTGAGTGTATACTGTTATTACCTGACTAAGCATAGTCACATTCACTACTTAATTTATTTCAAAAAATATAGAGCGTCAATAACAAAAGGATTGGATACTATCTGCTTTACAGAAGTGCCACCAGCAAAAAATAATCAAATCATTTAGATTACGTTTTTATGTGATTACATCTTTTGTTTTTTTAGGAATGCCGCCAAAAACCAATGCCGAAAGGCAAAAAGCTTACAGAGAACGACTCAAACTGGATAAACATGATGGAACAAAAATAATTTTATTAAAATAGTATGAATGATTACTCCCTTATTTTATTTCTAACCTCTTAATATTACCCCGTATTTGGGTGCATACTTACAAATATTTCGAATTGAATAAATGAAGAGCATTCACAATATTTCGCCAATGTATAACAAGCCTTATGGCCTTACTATTTCGTTACTACCGTTTCGTTACGTACATTTTTTTTGAGAAATACTCTAATACTTTATACTAATACGTGGTTGTGTTAATCTATTTAAGGTAAGTATTTTATATTAGGAATAAACTAAAAATAAAATAAAAAATAGAATGATAACATGTGATTTACACAAATGGGCGAAATAAATGATAAGGAGTACTATTATACAAGTCAAAGTGGCAGTGAGTCGCCCCTTCTGTTGCAGAACTGATGCAAGATGGAGTAAATATTATGTTCTCGCATGGAGGTGAGCTTTGAAATATAGTGTAGGAAAACCCATAAGAAGATAATCCGAAAAAAAAAAACGGGATATGACGTTTTCTGGCTCTTCTTCGAGAAGGTTTTGTAACGTGCGTGTTGCATCCTCTTATTATAATCTTTATAAAGTATGTATTTCTCTTTATCAATCAAATTATATTCGTCAATTAAATTACAATTAAGGTAAACGAAGAACAATCAGCGTCTCGTAATCAATGTATGTGGGCTGTTGATATTGCCTTGGTTCATTAGCGTTCACTTGGCTCAATTATCGCTGAAATATGTTCATGATAATCCAATTAGTTAAACATAGATGAGGCTTGTTCTATGCTAAACAATACCTTGGTTAGACCTCTCCCTTTCATTTTATTTTAATTTACAATACAATTAGTTCATTCATAAAGGAAAAATTTACAATAGGACTCTTTTGTTTTTATCTGAACAATACAATACTAATAAATAGGCGACAAAATAAAAACTTAATTTCTTCGTTTTTTTTACTGCGACCGAGGAAGAATAATAAACGTTTGGCGTTGTCACAACTTCGATGAAATGTATTTGCTTTGTTGTTACTAAAACCGTGACCTGACACTTCACCCACCGTCAATGTCAATCTGACAAAGGAACTATACCTTCAACTTTAGTTGTGACGTCACTTGACAGACACAGTAGATTGAAGCTCTAAATTTTTAATGCAAATACACTCGGAAAATGGAAAATAATAATTACAGGTTTTACGCGTATAACTTAATAACTAGTTAAAATATAAAATGACATCAATTAAAAAGCATTTAAACGGAAATGATGGTCCAATTTCATAAATGATGATGTTTATCAGAATATGCTGTAACAGTTGACGGTATACATATTTAAATGGCTGTCGATTACTAGAGGGGACCACTTAAACGTTTGTCTACACAAATTGGGAGAGTGTCGGGCTAATGGCTCCTGCTCCCAGTAGAATTGATTAGGACCAGCCCTATGTCTTCTTTGAGATGCACATTACATGCTCTTAGTAATATCGGAGAGCAATTTGCTGTTCTTTAGACTCGCTAATACTCGAGAACGGCCGGGCTGATATGGATAATTTTGGCTTTAAAATCTATTGTCATAAAATATATAGAAGAAATAGATGTTGGTGATACGAAGTTCACCTGGATAATAAATAAACCTTGAACACAACGATTTTGCAAATATTTTTTTATTAAATAAATACATAGAAAACACAGACAGTCACATCACGTATTTCCCTTTTGTGTAAATTGCAAAACAATTCACGTTTTCGCTTGATAAAATAATAAAATACGTGAACTGTGCCTAGGCGAGCTGATGTCTGAATATTATCTGTAAATATTCAGCTAGAATAATTTATTTATCGACTAGCTTAAAGCCTACGGCTTTACTCATGAAAATCTTTAAAATGCGCGTCACCCGACTCTCTGCCAAAATTCGTTTTAGCAAAATTGGTCTAATGGTTTTGATATGACACAGATCAACATAATAAAGATATCAAAGCTGCCTAATAACATTTTACAAAATAAGATTGCAAAATAAATAACTTCAAAATATGAAGAGAGTTGGTATACTACTGCATCTTCCTTAATAGCCTGAAAGATAATTATGTAGACAGTATAATCATAATAAATTATAATGATGAGTCTGTACCGGGGCACTCCTTGTAGCAGCCGCTCTACAGGGCTAATGGCTCCACAACGTAACTTTTGATTAATTACTGAAATTACTTAATCAAAAGTAAAATCACAACTTTTTGATGAAAAGTTACCATAAGCAGCCGTCCGCGTCTTCGTACACCTACGTTCTAAAAGGAACCCCCATGCAAAATTTGAGACTCCTAGCACTTGTATTCTGAGATTTCGTGATGAGTGAGTGAGTCAGTTAATCCTTTCGCTTTTATAAATATAGATTGATATTAATAAATAGGGTCGTCTTCGAATTAATGACAGACTCAGCAGCAAAAAAGTGGCTAAAAATAATCCTAAAAGTGCAACAATGTTCACCCACCAAAAACATTCTGTAAAAAACTAGCCAAGTCTCGATGGAGCTGCTTGTTTATCTCTAAAAAGTAATGAAATCTAGACAAAGTCGTGCCAAGTCTATGGTTCTTTACTGCGATTTCTTTTTTATTATAGTTAATGTTGTGTGACTTGGCCGTTGAAGGGTACAAAACCAGGTGCTCCATGACACCATTGCACCAATCTGTTGCCAGAACCACTACCCATTGACGATGGAAAATTGCCACTTGGAAAACGTTGATTTAATAACCAGTGAATTGTAGGCTTAATAAAGCTGCGCATTTCAATAATACTTATGCATAATTATTGATTATCTTAATAAAGATTGTTCAACGGCCAAGTCACACAACATTAACTATAATAAAAAAGAAATCGCAGTAAAGAACCATAGACTTGGCACGACTTTGTCTAGATTTCATTACTTTTTAGAGATAAACAAGCAGCTCCATCGAGACTTGGCTAGTTTTTTACAGAATGTTTTTGGTGGGATTTCACTTCTTTTTGTAGAATGTGGCATAATTATTTAACGTCGTCGTCCTTTAATATTATCGTCATTTTTTTTACGATATTAAACACATCTACCTTTAAAATGGACAACGAATCAGAATTATAACTAGAGAGGAAAAAAAATCTGGACACCGCGGTGCAAAAAATCGACGCTCAAAGTCCTAGCGCCATCTAGCGGTGAGCGGTACAGGCGAACACCACGGTGCCGATGTGGCGCTAGTAGTATTAATTATTATGAATGTGGTGTTACTCCAGATCTTCGATTTTCCTAGTTTTGATAGTTTTCCCTTTATGTGGCCATTAAACCCTAACTCTGTACCAAATTTCAGCTCTCTGAGTTAATGGGAAGTACTAGTTCTATTTTGATGATCATCAGTGAGTGAGTGTCATAAATGCGAAACTTTGCTTTCGCTTAACTTCGGAACTAATTGACCTACAGGCTTGAAATTTTGGATTTAAAGTGTGTGATTATAGCTTACTAGATGACGAAAATTTCTGCGTTCTGGTCTTATCTAAAGGTTCTCAAATAGAGGCCTGAAAATGCGGCGAAATGGTTCCAGTAAAGGATGGTACGGCAGTGTTGCTTCGCGCTCGACTTGGCGGGGGCACTGCCGTGCCCCCAGATTTGTGTAGACTCTCAAATAAANATGGTACGGCAGTGTTTGCTTCGCGCTCGACTTGGCGGGGGCACTGCCGTGCCCCCAGATTTGTCTGAGAGGCAAATGGCACCCAAAAGACTGGCCTTACCTCCCTGAATGGGCAAACTTATAAACTGGTGGAGCCAGCCTCCGGTCAACATCTATTATGCGGGAGGCCAGCTCAGCAAACAATTTTTTTCCTTTGGGCCCCAGAGTAAAGCGTCTGTTAATAAATATGCCAATAAGGTATTTAATAGGAAAAGGTAGCTTCCAGAAACACTGAAATTAAGATTCGTGAGACACAATTTGTGTAATTTCGTTTGCCTAAAACAGTTTATAAAGAAATCTTTATGTGAACGGTGCAGATACTATATCTGCACCGTTCATAAAGTGAAATTTGAAGTTTTAATGCTTTCATTCATTAGGGTTACACCTCCAGCCAACGACACTATAAGCAGGTTTTCTATTCTTTTCTTTAGTCTTTAGGACATTGGGCTCTAATTCTTGACGATTCAGACAGTAAAGTTCAGTTTCTTTCCGTACTTAGCGAGTTTTAAAAAGCAGCCTCAAATCAAGGAAGCTGTTTCTTCTCGATTCTCTCCCCATTCTTCATGCGAATCAAAATTTGATGTATGTAGATCCTGTCTCCTATTCAATACCAAGTGATCGCATTACTCGTACAGTACATGTTAACTAGCGCGGGACGTGCAGCGAGCCTTCCGACGGGCGGAAGGGCGTGATATATCGTACGAAATCCGATTAATTTGCGAAACCTGTTAGTGGTACAATAACGTTTAAATACATTCTCGTGTCGGCATTGTCTCGTACCTCCGACTAGTAATTAGTTACGCACAACTGTGCCTCGGTTACATAATTGGAGACTTATAAATTAGCTCTCAGATTTTGCTAGAGTCAGTCTGAATTTCAAACTGTTTTAATTTGAAGTAGGTCATCAGTAGATTGTTTCTGAAAGGATTAGTCCAGATTCATATTTGTCTGACGTGTTGTGTCATGAATCGGTTTCATACACTAGATCAGTACAGTACATCATATAAATATAAATCCGGCTTTACCCAACCCATAGTTAGAATCTTACAAGAGATCCTGAGAGAATAGAAAGAGAGAGAATAGTAGTCAAACCTTCTCGTAGGTACGATTCCTTTGCTCAATATAACCCAAATAAAAATGGTTTTTACTATTGAAAATATAAACCTACACAAGCCTCAATCGCTAAAAGGTTATACGCAAATGTCAAAATAAATTTATTAAGGTCTATAAATTGGCTATTGTAGAATAAAATTAAAATGCACAACACGGTACGTCGTGTGGTAATACATCACCGGAATATTCACAGCGCTATTTCAAGATCTTCAGCATTTACATATGGGGCCGTTTGAATTTATAGAAGGGGGATATTTAGAGAGCCTGGCGACGGAATTATTGAATATGAATTTGAGAGAATTTTTCTTGGAACATGAAGCTTTTGTTTCTATTTTAATACTGATGATACAGAGCTGAGATAGAAGTTTTCGCTCTTAGGTCATATAATAAAAAATACGATGTTATTTGGTTTATATGATGATCCTTATTAAATAGTTTTCCATTGATCATTTACTTGGTATAAAAACTTCAAGGAAGTTTTCTATATCCATTAGTTTGTTACACATACAGGTTTATTTACTACGAAAACTCGTAGCTTCAATAAAACTGGAGCGCTAACGACATTTTTTTTTTCAGGTCTTGTCCCATTTATAGTTGTCAAGTCAAACACTTTCCTTTTCGTTTTTCTTGACATCGTATATTATATTGTCATAGTCTATGTGTGTACTCTAGATAGAATATGATCATCATCTCTACTCAAGTAGGTAGGTGTTTTAAATTAAACTTAAACTATACTCTATTGCAAAGGATAACGGTTGCCTTTGTAATCGGACATACCAGTTCGTTGGTGCGTAATGTAGAATTAGGGATGGGACGCAACGACCGGACGCTAGTGCTGCAATCATTGCAGCTGCCGCCGCAAAACTGTGACTGCCGCGCGGATGTGGTTTCGCGTAACTGCCACATGCGTTGCCTTTCACTGTTATTTAGATGATTGACAGACGAATAAAAAGTACTTAATGCTTTAATTTTAGTTATTTTCTGCATCTTAGCTCATGTACTATTTTATTGTCTTGTATTGGCGACTTCATCGTTAAATATTTTGGAATTTGGAGTATCTAGTGGTGAGCGCGGATGTGGTTTCGCGTAACTGCCAACGTGCGTCGCTTTCGCTATGATTAAGCGACAATTTTTTTTTTCTCTCATATAAGTAACGATATTATTAAGTCATGTAATGGCAAGTTTATAGAAATTACAAAACATGCAATATTTTGTAATTTCCTACAATTAAGATGTAATGTGCTCAGTGCTGCAATCGCTACCTGCAAAACTATGACAGACAAGATGAACTATGAAGAAGAGGGTGTGCATTTGCTACGTGAAACGTCAGCGACTGACAGATGTATACTACAGCATAGGCAGACTGTGACAGCTTTATGTCACAGTCACACTCTTTCCGCACCGCACTGTTCCACTACCACATGAACCGTCTCATTAAGAACTGGCCGAAGTTAGATGAGAGAATTCTAATTCCTATTCACCAACTCAAATTTTCATTAGTTACAGTGTTTGATACATTGTGGTGAGGCAGCTAAGTAATACACGTACCATTAAAGTGGTCTAATGCAAATTAACTGGATGCGAACCGCTATCACGGGCATGCGGGCTCGCCATACATTCGCGGGTTGAAACCGTTGCAGCGGTCAAGCCGCGCACTCGGCAATGCGGTGCGATGCTATGATTGCCGGCTGGGCGCTGTTGCGGTTCAATAAAAGGTCACATATTATGTTTTGTTAAAACAGTGTAACAGTGCGTTTTTTTAATTCAAGTATCGAGCTAACAAATACGCGTTGTTGCGAGGTCGCTGATAGGTAGGTTTCCAAAAATCGACAATGTCACAACTCTTCTCGATCTCCCCTACAAGGTGGGCAGACGACTTCATAAAGGTAGTAAGTACCTATTTAAAATACAGATTTTAATTACGAATATCAAACATTAAGTCATGGCATAACTTTTTAAACTTCATTCTAGCCCTAAAAAGTAATTATAAAAAATATTTTAAATTAGTTTATAGTTGATTGGATTTAACGGACAAGGGACCTATAGTAATAGAAATCCAATGCGGTAATCACGTTTCGACAGCTCACCTAAAGTTTCTCAATTGACTGATAATGTCAAATCCATAAGTAACTTTAAACGAAAACTAATTTTTACTGTTATATTACTATAAAAGGAACGAATATTTTTCAAACTCTTCCTTTAGATAGAGCAATTCACAGCAAACTGCTCGGATAAAACTACAAACGAACACCGTCATTCTTGTATGATTAATCAATTACTTGCCAAAGTACGATGCTGAAAATGTTTCACTGATCAAAAGAGTATTTTAATCAAAGCCTGCCAATACCAGCTTTGAAATTAATATGCTCTAAAACCTCTCAAAAAGAAATATCTGCGAAACGTTAGAAAAGAAAAGGTGAAAACTCATTCAGGCCGATGAACAACCCGCGGAGCATTCAGCGGTTAGCAAGAGCATAAGCTAGAAAGATACAGAAGATCCTAGCGAATTCCTTTCATTCACTCGAAAGATACAAAAGATCTTGTCGTCCTTTCAGCTACTATGTTATGTTAACATTTTTAGAATTACAAATAGTAAAACATCATGAGAGCTTGGAGAATCTAAGCCTGAAGTGGTGACATTTATAGACTAAGAGCTAGTGAACGCCAGACCTACGTCAATTTATGAAAGCTGAAAGTTTGTCAGCGTATGTTCCCAATATAGGATATAATGTTGGTGAATTATGAAGTTTGGGTCATCGTGGCTTTGGGAGCTACCCTAAAAAAACTGTCTGGCAAGGAGTTGGAAATGTCAAAACTGTCCGGCTGTTGGGGAAAATACTTCTAATTATTGCCCAAATATTATACATAAAAAATCATAATTTACCAACATTATATCCTATATTGGGAGCATACACTGACAAACTTTCAGCTTTTATAAAATGACGTACTTAGGTCTGGCGTTCACTAGCTCTTACTGCATTATACCTACTTGGCTTTTAAAAATTTAACGGCCGAATACTGAAACGCCATTTAAATATTTGACGGCTTCTCAAATAGTTAAGCAGCTCCTAAACTTACATTTCGCATACTCAAAACAATATCTGAGCAGTTCTCAATTTTTAAGGACCTCTCAAATTAAGTTGCACTCAAACGCCACTTAAATGAATTTTCGCATACTGAAACGCCATTCAACGCTAAGCATTACTCAAACAACTGTCAAATCGTCTTAAGCAGCTGTTAAATTTGAGAGTGCTTGCGCGGTAACTTAAATCCTATTCTTATACCTAAATCGACCTAAATAGTGGTAAATAATGTGTGTCATCGTTATCATTTCTTTCGAGGCTCGAGGAAATACCTAGATCTAATCGCAGGAACGCAATAATGCTGAACGCTATTGAAAAATATTATTATAATGACATGCAATTCCGAGCGAGGTTCCGCATCTCTAAAGAAACGGTGTTGTGTCTGGATTCATAATTTGGAAGCTCTTTGAAACCCCGCACCTTAGATTAATAAATCTAAGCCCCGCACCAAACGCCATACAACCAGTGGACCAAATACTTATTATAACCCTACTGTTCTACGCAACGGGAAGTTATGAACGTGTACTAGGTGATATCTTCCACATCGAACAGCCAACTGTGCATCGTATAGTGCACAAAGTAACAACCAAAATAGCTGCTATGAAATCGCTTTACATAAACATGCTTATTTCTGAGGAATAATATGGGGACATCTGTGGGGACATCGCATATAGTTCCAAAATACTGGACTGTCCTGTCGATGACATTGACAGTGGGGCGCCACCGTCAATACCGGATCGCTGGTTCAGATTTTTGCCATGTTGGAAACCATATAGTTGAACGATGGTAGCGCCCCCCTGTCATTGAGTTTGGCGGGACAGTTCAGCGTGGGTCATCTATAGTAGCATTTCCAACGGCCGAATACTGAAACGCCATTTAAATATTTGACGGCTTCTCAAATAGTTAAGCAGCTCCTAAACTTACATTTCGCATACTCAAAACAATATCTGAGCAGTTCTCAATTTTTAAGCACCTCTCAAATTAAGTTGCACTCAAACGCCACTTAAATGAATTTTCGCATACTGAAACGCCATTCAACGCTAAGCATTACTCAAACAACTGTCAAATCGTCTTAAGCAGCTGTTAAATTTGAGAGTGCTTGCGCGGTATCTTAAATCCTATTCTTATACCTAAATCGACCTAAATAGTGGTAAATAATGTGTGTCATCGTTATCATTTCTTTCGAGGCTCGAGGAAATACCTAGATCTAATCGCAGGAACGCAATAATGCTGAACGCTATTGAAAAACATTATTATAATGACATGCGATTCCGAGCGAGGTTCCGCATCTCTAAAGAAACGGTGTTGTGTCTGGATTCATAATTTGGAAGCTCTTTGAAACCCCGCACCAAACGCCATACAACCAGTGGACCAAATACTTATTATAACCCTACTGTTCTACGCAACGGGAAGTTATGAACGTGTACTAGGTGATATCTTCCACATCGAACAGCCAACTGTGCATCGTATAGTGCACAAAGTAACAACCAAAATAGCTGCTATGAAATCGCTTTACATAAACATGCTTATTTCAGCCGCCGAACTACTTTGAGTACCGAGTGTACCATCTGCGCTATGAATTCTTTATAGAAAAACAAAGGAGCGGAGCGGGCCGACATGCGACACAGCCTCCCCGTGCGAACGCTAGTGAAAGACTGAGCTCCCGCATTCGAGCGGCCCGCGTGAGGAAATTACAGGGTATTTTGAATGTATGACACGTAATACATGATTTTTGAAAAAAAATGAACATCAATTTTTTAGATCATAAAATTTTCTATCATTTGGTGAAAGAATCATTAAAATCGCTTCAGCCGTTTAGGAGTAGTAGGAAATTTCTTTGGTGAAATTAGAAGAAAGTTAAGAATTTTTTCTGTCAAAACTAATAGTTGTAACAAAAAAAACGAACAACAATTTTTTAGTTTAAGATATTATACATCTCACACATATTTTTTTTTCTTGTTTGGGTCATCCATTTCGGAGGAGTAGGGATTCAAAGAGAGGTCTATTTTGCAGTTTTGCCTCACCTATCGCCTTAAGAGACATTATGTCACCACAAACTTGGTACCATGACTTTCTATGTCAGTTGATTTTCCCAGTACTCATCATTCGTCAGTTGCCAACCCTAGCCCTCATATGTGGTGGCACGTGACTCGCGTGTAAAACCCGGTATCGCCGGGACATTCTTCGTACGGGATTGTTCTTTTAGATTAATGCACTGACAATGAACATTAATTAAAGACTGCACTATTGAGGTCGCAGGAGAATGGGATATTTGGATCTATGCATATACATTTTTCTTGTTTTAAAATAGGATCTTTTCGTCAAAATCTACATGGGGAGAAGATTTTTAACTCGCACCACGAAACCACCACCTGCCAACATCTGAATTAATTTATTTATTTAAAGTTTATCTCAAAGTTTAAGTCATATTTTTTTGCTTTAAGTTAGGCAAAGATCTGTAAGTAATAAGGAACAGAAACAATTTACAAGCAATTTCTTTGTCTCTGTTTCAGGATACTTAGATGTTATGGAAATAAGTACCAAATGATTTCGATATTATACACAGTCACAGTAAACTGGACTATGGGTCGTTCTACTTTTAAGGTCTTAACCATGAAAAAAAATAAAGAAAGCTATTTAGTACATTTCATACGACTGAAATGTAGGAAAATTACCATAGATTCGGTATCTGTAGACCAGCAGCTCAGTTTTTTATCAAAACTTATATTTTTTTGCGTTTTACTCGACTAAGATGGAAAAAAATGTATCCTTCGTCACGAAATTCAGTTGTTTAAAACTCGATAAATTAAAAGAAATTTCAATAGATATTTGCATTTATTATTACAAAATCTCAGTTTAAATCAGTCTTGGACAATTGGTAGTTAATCGTTATTTAATCAGGTAACAATTCCATAAAAATCAACAGTTTGTCCCTTTCGTCACATTTACACAAATGATTCAAAACAAAAATCAATTATTTTTCTCTTTTATAAAGTTATATTGAAAAAGTAGTATTACACACTAAAATCCAAGTATTACACGACATAAAATGAGTTACAAAAAGAGTTAACACTCGCATTTTTGTTGTTTAAGAGATAATATTTATTAGGTGACGAGATCAAACTCTTCGTTACGAAGGAGACGTAAATGTGATGAAGTAGACATCTAACAATTAATAATCAATCTAATGAGTGTCTCAGCCATTTTTCATTAAGCACAGGCATATCTTTGCTTATTACTAAAATAGATAATGAAAAATATGAGGAAAATCAGCAAAAACCTACACAAATAGGAACTGAAACTAAGAGTATTAAGGAAAAAAAATCATTTCAAAAGCTGCTTCAACTGGTTAACTAAACGAATACAAAATTCGTATACCTTTTTCTGAAGTGTTTTTAGTATTCTTAACATATTATCTAACTGCACAAAGGACACATCGTTTAGATGTAGGATCACCTGTTACGAAGGATACGTGTGACGAAGTATACAATTTTCCAAAAAGATCAATAATAATCGTAAATAACGATAATTTGGATCGAAAACTATACTTTATCTTAAAGATTACATAAAAACAATTCTAAGTATCCTATAACCTGCCCAGGAGTATGAAGAATAATTGTACCAAGTTTCGTTAAAATCCGTCGAGCAGTTTTTGTTTCTATAAGGAACATACAGACAGACAGACAGACAGACAGACAGACAGACAGACAGACAAAAATTTTACTGATTGCATTTTTGGCATCAGTATCGATCACTAAACACCCCCTGATAGTTATTTTGAAAATATATTTCATGTACAGAATTGACCTCTCTACAGATTTATTATAAGTATAGATAATTGTGTGGCTTCAACAAAATATTTCTAAAAAATGTAATAGTTCTAAGCAACACCTAATGGGGACATGCCGTTTTAGCTTTGTTATAAAAGTTTGAAGTCATTTTTTTAACACAGTTAAATTGTAATTGAAACTTAGTGTAACTAGATAATCTTAACAGGTGTTATTAACTTTATTTAAATAAAATAAATGATAGTTTCTTCATTTTGTATTAAGTATTAACCTTCGTTATTGTGGGGACAACCTTATTTTTGTGATGGACTCTAAAAGTAGAACCACCCCTATACAATACATTGAACAGACATGTTTATATCATATCCATCCGTAAATATTGACTTCCATTAATATGTTCTTTATTTTTCTAGATTTCCATTTCCATACTTTAGGCTGGGTTCCACCATTTTACTTCAACTTAAATCTGTCAAACTCCATACGAAATAATCCGGTTATTGTTACAGTCAAAGTTAGGTGGTGCAACTCAGACTTGGTTAGTGTTTACTCTACCAAATGTACCCGTTTCACGGGTCACACCCACGCGTGTCCACCTTTAGTGTTACAGGCCGCAAAGGTCGACATTGTATTTATTTATAATCTGACCTTATATTTTAGTACTTAAAACAGCACTGTCCGTTACAAAGCAAAGCGTTACAGTGCAAACTCAAGTGCAGGTGCCGGGTGTCCCACAGGGAGGCCGGTATTTGAATTGAATTGAATTTAGATTGTAATTTTATTTATTATTTTTAATTTTCAATTTAATTTTTATTTTTTTTTTTCAATTCTATTTGTTCGTTTCAGCCAAATGACGTCCACTGCTGGACAAAGGCCTCCCCCAAGGTTTTCCACAATGAACGGTCCTGCGCTGCCCGCATCCAGGCTCTTCCCGCGACCTTTACCAGATCGTCGGTCCACCTAGTAGGAGGCCTGCCCACGCTACGTTTTCCAGCCCGTGGTCGCCACTCGAGAACTTTCCTGCCCCAACGGCCATCGTCTCTACGAGCTATGTGCCCCGCCCACTGCCACTTGATTTTAGCAATTCTGCGAGCTATGTCGGTTACTTTGGTTCTCCTACGGATCTCCTCATTTCTGATTCGATCACGCAGGGAAACTCCGAGCATAGCCCGCTCCATCGCCCTTTGGGTGACCTTGAGCCTTCTTATGAGGCCCATAGATCGCCAACCCGCCTGCCAAGCGTGGCGATTAGGGCAAAACCCTTCAAATGGTGGCAAAAACAAATTATATTTAATTTAATTTATTTCTCTCTATTATTTTGATTGATTTAATATGTTTTTAATTATTTAATGCAATTATTATTGAAATTTTATTGGCCCTGGCCTGAAATAAATGAATTTTATTTTATTTATTTTATTATTTTAAAGCAATTTTTTTTATTTATTCGTCCTTTTTCAGTTGACAGCTATTTTGGTTTGGTTAGGATACCCTTTTAACGCATGGAAACGCTTTGCGCGTACCCCAGGTATAACCTATTGAATGTACTGTAATCCAGGCAGAAATAGGGTTCCTATCACGTATCCCATCTACCTATCCCTTAGGAGCTTTAAATAGACTCAATGAATAATGGCTTACGACATTATACCACAGGATAACTAAAGATACAAACGGTTATGTACGACTAGCTTTTGCCTGCGGCTTCACCCGCGTGAAATTTAGTTTGTCACAGATTGTCATAAATTTATAGCCTATATGTTATTCTGGGTTACCTATAAACAATAATACTGTAAAGCTTAATCAAAATCCTTTCAGTAGTTTTCGCGTGAAAGAGTAACAAACATCCAGACATCCATACATCTAAACTTTCGCATTTATTATATTATATTAGTGGGATTATGTACAGACAGTACAGTCGACAGCACATTAAGCTATACATTTTCGTTGCAAACTCGCCCCTATCGCAACTACGTAACATACCGCAGTGTTTACGTTGACGTGCTGTCGACCGTACATCAAACTATCCATTTTACAGCAAACTCGCCCCTATTACAACTTGTCTCGCCCCGTTTACCTTGATTTGCTGTCGTCTGTACACTAAAGGCTTTTAATCTCCAAATACTATTACGTTTTAAGTGAGTATCTGAATGATAAATTATTAGGCTCTAACTTCTAACAAATTTTTCGGCTGATCTAGAGTGGTCCTATTCAAATTCAAATTAAAATAATTTGTTCAGTACATAGGCCCTTTCTAGGGCACTTAAACACGTCCCAAATATAGCTTGCCCTACCACCACTTCGGGACACCATATGGGCTGGTGCTGAGAAGAAGTGGCGAAAGAAACTCAGCCACCTTTGTCAGCCTCTTTTTCAATAAAATACAGTACATCTCTCCTAATTGCCGTGCTCTACAGGACCCATAATGTTCTAATGTTAAGTACATAATGGATGCAATAATTATATTGAGTATTGAGCTTTGATTTGTAAATCTTTTTTTTTCTCTCTTGTTTTTCCAGAGAATATTCACTTTTACCTTTAAATCTGTACTAAGAATATCACTTTTTTTTAAATCTTCTGTTTTCGTCATAAAATGGCAGTTATCAAAATAATAAAATGTCACAAAGTGCCTGCAGTTATATTTGCTAGAACATGTAAGGCTTTGAGGTTTGGATTCGGTTTCAACGTGGGTGGACGCGCGTGGGTTGGCTGGTAGGAAAATTGTGCATGAAATGCATGGATTTTCATTTCATCAAATGGCTAGTTTTGCGAGATAATACAATAATAAAAAGTTTTCAGGCTCTTTAAAGAAAATTACTTTTTTTTTAGTACCTGAAACCGCAAACGATAATAAACAATTCAACATTTGTTCGTGAACATTTGAAGAGATTAGATTTACAAAATATGTTTTCGATTTACTGTGGAACATTAAAATAAACAACGTAGGTACGAATACTCAATCATAACTCACAACTATTTATCTCACATTAAAAATGAATATGAAGCATGTCTTATTCTTGAGCATGGAATTAAAAATAAAAATTTAAAAACAAGCTTCTTTTTCTTGGCGCAAAAAGTTACATAATGACTTTTGAAATTCAGCCCTAAATTTTTCGGTGTTACATAAACGATACATAATCATTACAAGTTCTCGCGAACTCTGGTAAANACGTCGTTCCATCCAATCTGACCGTTAATTTTTCACTCTGGCACGACTGTGTGATTTAGGCAGTTACTTATATGTCCATATCAATATAGGATTGATGATTTAACAATATTGACATGGAAATAATTTTTCCTACAGCCAATTTAATTGAAGAACTGATTGAACAACCTTATGGTTATTTGGAGACAATAATGTGAAAGCTCAAAATTATAGGTGCTACTGTTTGCATTTCAGCCACAATGCACATAGCATTGTGGCTGAAATGTTCGAGTATTAGCGACAAAGGATGGAAATTGTTTCGACAACAGACGAATATCAAATGATGACATAATAGCTGCATTTCAACCGTTAATACTATTTTATCGGTGGATAAACGACAGTGTTTGACATGTTAAATTGCAGTATTGCACTGTTGGTTTGGTTTGCGTCCGGCTTTCAATCGGTATGCCAGAATTATTTATTGCAGTTCATATTTTTGTTTATAGGAGTGATTTAATAAAACGTTTTCATTGCGGCGCACTATGGAGCGAAATTGCGATTTATGGACATAGCGATTTTTTTCACAATTTCTATTTGAAAAAAATACCTATCGATAGGTTACGTTATTCTGATGAATAAATGCTGCACAAGTTTTTCTCTAAAACCAATAGTTTGACTGGAAAAAAATATTTTCCATTTTCGTTGTATGGGATGAAACATAAAGTGGTCGATTTCGACTAAGCCTTGACAGATCTTGCTTTGAAACTACTTGAGCCTTGTTCTATGGCTTGTTGACTGTAATCCTACGCTATCAGCGCGCATCCAAAGTTGCCCGTTCACAAGTTATGAGGTTCTGAAAAATTAAAAAAAAGTAAGTAAAAGTGACTTTTTTTTGGAATATCTTTAAAGATTTAACAAAAATATAAAGATTTTATACGTTAATAATGTAAATTAACCCTAAATTACTGCTAAAAACACATTTTAATAAACTTAAAAGGAATTAAATCAGCGATTTTTTTTTCACAATTTCTGTTCAAAAAAAATACCTATCGATAGGGTATGTTATTTTGATGAATAAACATTATGAACGTTTTTCTCTAAAACCAATAGTTTGGCTGGAAAAAAATATTTTCCATTTTCGTTGTATGGAATGAAACATAAAGTGGTCGACTTCGACTAAGCCTTGACAGATTTTGCTTTGAAACTACTTGAGCCTTGTTCTATGGCTTGTTGACTATAATCCTAGACTAACAGCGCGCGCACAAAGTTGTCCGTTCAGAAGTTATGAGGTTCCGAAAAATGANAGTCGACCACTTTATGTTTCATTCCATACAACGAAAATGGAAAATATTTTTTTCCAGCCAAACTATTGGTTTTAGAGAAAAACGTTCATAATGTTTATTCATCAAAATAACATACCCTATCGATAGGTATTTTTTTTAAACAGAAATTGTGAAAAAAAAATCGCTGATTTAATTCCTTTTAAGTTTATTAAAATGTGTTTTTAGCAGTAATTTAGGGTTAATTTACATTATTAACGTATAAAATCTTTATATTTTTGTTAAATCTTTAAAGATATTCCAAAAAAAAGTCACTTTTACTTACTTTTTTTTAATTTTTCAGAACCTCATAACTTGTGAACGGGCAACTTTGGATGCGCGCTGATAGCGTAGGATTACAGTCAACAAGCCATAGAACAAGGCTCAAGTAGTTTCAAAGCAAGATCTGTCAAGGCTTAGTCGAAATCGACCACTTTATGTTTCATCCCATACAACGAAAATGGAAAATATTTTTTTCCAGTCAAACTATTAGTTTTAGAGAAAAACTTGTGCAGCATTTATTCATCAGAATAACGTAACCTATCGATAGGTATTTTTTTCAAATAGAAATTGTGAAAAAAATCGCTATGTCCATAAATCGCAATTTCGCTCCATAGTGCGGCGTATTGTTTGCTTCAATCACGTGATATTTGCATGCAGAACCCATTTAATTACCAAGGGCATGCATGCATTAACACCTTTTGGTGGTCTATTTCGTATTCATAGTTTTATTGACGTGTTTGTGCTCGTAAGTAGAGACCGAATGGTGTCATATAAAGTATTATTTTGTGTTCAAATAAAGTGTTTATTGTGACAAAAGGTAGCTTAAATGCTTTTCCTACTTCCATTTTTTCAACACCAATACTTATAAATCAAGGTTTCTGTTTTTTCAGTGTGAAAACGTGGCAGTCAGGCAGAAATAGAAAATCACCTTTACAAGAGTTGTTCTACAACTGTTCTGCTCTCCAAGACTTCTAAGATCAAAAATTTTCTTCTGAAACGTCTTACATCACATCTGAAAAAGTTAAAACATCAAAATAGAAACTGGTCAAAGCAGAATCATTTGCAGATCAAAACAATGTTGAGCATCGCATACGCAACATTTTTTTTATTAAAAGATGATTAGTAATTTATTTTTGCACAAATTACTAATACTCCCGTTAGCCCTCGTGGTAAGCTAAATACGAGTGTGCTTGTGTTACGAGTGGGCTCACCACAAATAGTCGAGCGGCGGTGGGATTCGAACCCGCGTTCCTCGGATCTCGAGTCGGCCAGTCCGACCCATTCACTGTTTGGCTTTTGTGGCTTACACTTACACATTTAGTAAAATACGTGTCATTTTGTCCCCACTAATACACGCTGAGGGCTTACAAATAGAGCATTGTCAAAAGTAATAATGATTATACAAACGCTCGCTTTAATCCTGTTCTGTGGCAATTGCTTTCATAAATGGCGGGAACGGCGGTCGCGGGGTAAGCCTGCATGATACATGAATGAAAACAACTATTAATCACCTTGTAAAGGTGGTTTAGGTAATTACTAGCGCGGTTCGTTAAAGCGCCGCGTAGTCTAGTGAGGAGGTGGTTTTTGAACTTGACCCAATTTATATCAGAGTTTTAGTATTAAACGCATACAACGTAGAACAGTACTTCGAACAACGTAATCAAATGCTGATACTACGCTATAGACACTGATTATTCCCCCAAATATTTCCATAAAGATCGTTCCTGCACGCATCCAGGTACTTCTCGCGATGTTCTCCAGATCGACGATCCACCTAGTAGGATGCCTGCCCACATTATGTTTCATACATTCGGTTCGTGGAACTTTTCTGCCCTAGTGGGTCGTTATGGAAATCCTTAAGGGAGTTCTTTATCCAGCAGTGGACGTCATTTTGTTGAAATGATAAAACTGAGCAGGAATCATTAAATTCTGGCTTTCTCAAGGCGATTGAATGCCTTTATAATGCTCTGATTCGAATTTGACTTGTAGGGCTATACTTAGTAACTTCATATCGCTCGGTAAGTATTGTCCTAGGAATAAAAACGTAAGTCAGGTGACATTGCAGCGTTTTACAGGATGGCTGATAGATGGATGACTGTACATCGATCAACGTTACTTACCCACGAAAATATTTGACGTAATAATATTCAGGCGTGGTACAAACATGGAGTATTTATTCATGAGAGCTATGACCGCGGCCTGCCCGCGCATATTATCCCTTTGATATAGTGTGTACTTGGATCAGATATTATGCGAAATAACCATTACAAGCCAAAGTATATGATCCGGTTTTGATTGAAATTTTCGTCAACATTGAGCACGAACAAAGAATTCATTGTTTATAAATTCAGTATTGTTCGAAAAAAATACACGTATCTATTCTTTTCGTTTCAATTGAAATTTACAAATAATAGGAAGCTCTTCATATGAGAATACATTACTCGTAAAATATACCTACATAAACAACATTAATAGCTCAGGTCTTCAACCTCAAGCGTGCTTAAGCATTCGGTACAGAAAAATTGATACTATTAGGTGTGTTTTATTGCTATACCTCAATAATTGTTAGTACTGACAACAGATAAATTAAAATTAAGTTTTAATTTTAACTCTGTCATTTGCATTATTTTCAGTCTAAAGTCTAGTTAGATTTAAACTATGAAATGAAATGAAAACATGTATTTCTTTAAAAAAAAAAGAACTAAACAGGTAGATGTTTAAATGAGGTCTGTTTTAAAAAGTCTTTTTACTTGGATCTTTATTATTTGCTTAGAAGAGTTTGTGTTCGTGAATTTTCAAGTAAGTAGAGTTTCGTAGTCGTGAGGAAACCACCAAAACACATAGTCGTTTAGTTTAAAAAGGACGCTAATAAAAACAGCAAATGCGATGAAATTGCGTGCCGTGTGAAGTTAATCATTTCAGACAAGGAGCTTCGTAAAATTACGATAGAACTTCGCTTGGTAAGTTCGTTTAATTTTGTTACGCCCGTATTAACAAACGATCGAACGCACAGCGTTAATAGAGCTCTCTAATTGGTTCGTGTGTAACCCTGTGCGTCCATGCGCACTGTGAGATCTCATAGTAATGTTTGTGAATACGGGCGTCTATAACACTATGAAGCAAAATCTTACGCGATACGAGTATAATCTATAAAATAACATTTTCCTTAACTTAGTAACTTACTAATGAATAAAACATAACCTATATAGGTTTATTATTATAATAAACTTAATGGCTCCCCAAATAAATCCATCGAGTACAGAAACAGGCTTTACTGATTGCAAATTGTGCTTACAGAGGAATGTAAATTGAAAGCGAATTTCTTCCGAAGTTAATTCGCAATCTACAAATTGATCTTATGTACTCAGACAAAATCTGTAATTTGGTTGTTATTGTCTTAAATATTAGAGGCATATTTTTTACATACTTTGTGGTATCAAAGTTCCAGGAAATCTTTAAAAATGCATTTTTCAGGTGACATTCTACTAAAGCCCAACAGCGTCGGTGTTGGATGTCAGTTCCAGCGAGGGTTGATAGTTCGAGCTCTGAACTACTGTGATGAAACAATTCCTAAAATAAGCCGAAAGTACCCGTTAACTTTAAATTTGAATTGCAGAAAATAGGTACGATTACGGGCATGAAACGGCCTTTGGATCATTATTGACAAAATGTCCCGCACTAAGTAAGTAAAAGTATTATGCTTATTTTTAACACATGCTTCATAAATACCAACGCCTCCTCATAGTCATTAACAAAATTTTGAAAAGTATTTATAAATGCTCCAGAAAGGACAAGGAGTGACTGAAGTATTTATAAACAATCTTTCATTAAATACATATTATTAGTCTAAACAAATAAAGAAATTTTAACTTTGACTTTTCAAAGTCAAAGTCAATACATATTGTTGTTTTGTATTTCTTTCAGGACACGCTGCTTCTGTGTTTTCCGTTCGCTTCGTTATTTCACGGTGATACCGCTCCTGTTTATACAATTTTCATTGTTATTTCTTCCCTAATAAGGACAAAATTGCGGCAATTTTTTTCGGTGAGGGCAAATTGTTGAGGCAGAATAAACAGTGTTTTTAATCTTGAGAGACAGAGGTTTTTTGCGCTTGTTAAATTCTGCGAATAACTGATGGCATACGGTTACTTGGTGAATTTAAAAATAGATTGAGGCGATTTCTTGACTTAAGTTATTTATAATACAGTTTATTCTGCTTAGCTCGAAGGTAAACTGGCAGAGAATGCTTTTATGGCATTAAGTTCGTCTTATGTACCAACTATAAAAGCTTTATAAATACACTCAACCACATAATAAGTTACTTTCTCCCTTGCTCACTCCACGCTTTACATCAATAATCACAATGTGGATACAAAAAAATCTAAAACTATAAAAATACATTCTCAAGTTACAACTCACATCTCACGAACGTCACTAGAATTTATACGAATAAATACTGAGTGCTCCCAGCAAGTTCTCTAGTATTTGAATCTTATCAAGCAGTCAACAACGGGATGACTCGGGAGTCTTTAGAGCGTAAAGCATGCAAGACTCAATTCGAATTGTGGAATTTAGCTTTGCTTTTGTCTTTGGCCACAAATAACAATGTACTAACTATGGACTATGGAGGATTCTATTTTGAAAATATGAAAACAAAACAAAAGAACTCTACTACAGAACAACAGTCATTTTAATAACTTTTTGACAGATAAGAGAGATTAGAAACATATTGTGAATAGGGGACGGGACATCATTTCTAGCCAACATTTTATGAACTGAAAAAATGATTTTATCATACAAATGCCCACGTTTGATGCCACTATTGCCACTGTCAACCTTTGATTTTATGAGTAACTAGCTGACCCGGCGAACTTCGTACCGCCTTAGCGTAGAGATTTTCTTAATATTTTTTTCCGTAAGAACCATCCTTGGACTTCCACAAACATTTAAAAAAAAGAATTATCGAAATCGGTTCAGCCGTTCACACGTGATGCCGTGACAACGCGAAACGGGTTTCATTTTTATACAGTGTGTCCGGGCATGTAGTGATCAAACTTTAAGGGCGTAATCTATGGACAATTTTATCGGTGAAAATACTTTAAATTTGGGGCTTGACCCATTTCTCGCATATTTACAAGGATTTAAGTTTTTAATTTTAAGTTTTCACCTCTTCCTTCAAAAACAAGTGATAGCGTGGGTAGTTTAACATTAATAAACAAAAATTTTATATCATGCGATAGCTAATAAAATTATCTATTAGTAGAAGTAGAAAACAGATACAAGTTTCATACATTTTAAGGGTGTAAGAATGGATTTAATTAGAAATAAACATAATTTTTTTCACATCTTTTTCAGTTATTTCCCAACACAAGAAAAACCAGGTCGTTAAGGTATGTTTTATTTGCATTTTATTATTAGTATTTGAGCTATTCTACAAAACGAATGTAAATTTATTAGTCTACGTCTATTAGTTTCAACGTAATTGTTGAACAAAGATACCCCTTCCCAGCGGTTTCCATAGCGCACGCGACATGCGAAAATGCACTGCCTGAAAGAATCACACAACCTATTCCGATATACTATTTTCACCGATAAAATTGTCCCTAGATTTAGCCCATAAAGTTTGATCACTACATGCCCGGACACACTGTATAGATTTACAGAAATTATTCTTACATGTCTGCGTTTCTTTCGTATTTTTCAGTCAGTTAAAATCTAACCTCCCTAAAATTAAACAGTATAAAACTGTGCCTCGGCGACTTAAATTCCTTTCAATACCAGTAATAAAATCTACATTTCATTTTCATTCCCAGTGAGACGTCAACATGTTTTGAGGTTGAAAAATAAATCTGGCTTCGTTGAATATTGAGGAGGACACTCCATTGTAAATAATCGCTGGAGCTGAATTTCGTCATTTAAATTTAATATCTGTTTACCGACATTCATATTTATGAAGGCGACATAATAACGGAATAAGTATACCGCGATCAATCTGTTATCTCGGTGAGAAAGAAATATTCTAAAAAGATATTTCATCTTAAAAAGAAATGTTCTCACTGACGATGTAGCCTCAGGGCAAATCGCAAATTGAGAAATGATTACGTTTTCATTATAGCGGCATTGCTTCGGGTCAATCTGGAATTGCTAGTTTTAAAATAAAAACAATCTTGCTAATAGAAATATTTACAAAAATAATTAAGTATGTTCATAATCCGTTGTCTAGTACCCATAGTACCTATGTAACATACAAGCTTTGCTTAGTTTGGGACTAGAAGCGCAGTGTAAAATGTCCAAATTTATTTAATTCGGTACATACTCGTATTCCTTGGTGTCAGAAGCTCAATAAATCGCTTATTTTCGAAACACCTTGGCGTAAAGTCAGGTGGAGATTTATTTCAACTCGCCAGACAAAACCTTAAAAGTGTGAAATGGTGTAAGTCTCTTTCAGAGCGCTGAAATTAGAGAAATTATTTTCATTCGCTTTATCGTAACGTTTTTATCGCAGCTTTTGGTCTGAAAACAGATATTTATGATAAAAATAAGATTCCAAATGAATGAGATTCTTTGGTGTTGGTGGTGTGAATAATTTGGAGTGTTTCTCAAATACAAGCGTTATTTCCACGCCATTACCACGGCCTACAGCGCAAATAAAAACAGAAATTAAAATGGCGGATTTATTTAGAGCAAACTTGTAACCTTATTTTTGTTTCCTAGCTTTTGTTCGTGGCTTCGAGTTACCCGGTTATTATGCTTAAATAAAGTTTTGTAGAATACAATATTTGAAATAAATTGACTTAACATTCTGAGCATCTGTATTGCCTTCATGTTCTAGTGGTTAAAGTATTTGACTCTCAATCACAGTCCCGAGTTTAGTTTGTGAATTAAACTAACATTGGTTTGACACCATGATAATAAATAGTGTATTTTTTCCCAATTTAGTAAATACACATAACGTGTCTTCTAAAGCACTATAGGGTAGGTATGTTTGAGAGGCGGTCACGTCAAAGGTCTTTGCGGCCTGCCGCTCACTTTACCTCAGACGTGAAAAAAACAATAACTCATCGTCAAAGTTCTGAATAGTCTGAAGTGAATTATAAAATTTAATAATCCAATAACATTTATAAGTCGAAGCTCAAAAATATCGTGTTTCTCTTCTTAATAAATACACAAAGTCTGACCTTGCGACCCGTAAGGTATAAGGGCTTCTTGTATAGATTACTTCGATTTAATGCCTTCATCCAATTCCAAACAATATGGTTTTTCTTTCCACAAAGCAAAAGCTACTTACTTAACGGCACATTAAGTTTGCTTACTTAATAATCCCGTTAAAGCTCACAATAACGTTGGCTATAACCCGGATCATGGGAAGCACATTGATAACAAACGGCACACTTTTAAAATCGCTTGAAGAAGCGTATTTTTTTTGCTTCAAATGTCATCTGTGACACACATTATTAACTTTATAAGTCCTTAGTTAGTTTCTTTATTGAAAACAAAAAAAAGCTGAATTAACAATGTCTGTGTATAAATAAATAAACATACTTAATGTCAAGCTTATTGTTATAATTCTTTTCAGGGACTGTTACTGCAATCATTTCGTGCATTGTGTCACCAGGTTTTTCTTGAAAGACTTTTGGTCTGTTTGCTGGCTACCTACCTGTAAGCGATTGTCACCAACATAACTCAAATTGTGTTGCATAAAAATTACCAATATTATAATTATGAAGTTTTTATTTGGAACTAGCGGCCGCCCGCGACTTCGTACGCGTGGATCCCGTTTTACCCCCTTCATCTATCTTACGCGGTTTAGATTTTTTCATACAAATGGTTTTTCCCGCTAACTCCCGTTCCCGTTGGAATTTCGCAATATCCTGTTGTAACTAAGCTTTAAGTTTACTAAGGTACCTGCATGCCAAATTTTAAGCGACTAACTGACGCGGTTTAGATTTTTTCATACAAATGTTTTTTTCCCGCTAACTCCCGTTCCCGTGAGAATTTTGCAATATCCTGTTGTAACTAAGCTTTAAATTTACCAAGGTACCTGCATGCCAAATTTCAAGCGTCTATCTTACGTGACTTAGATTTTTTCATACAAATGTTTTTTCTCGCTAATTCCCGTTCCTGTAGGAATTTTGCAATATCCTGTTATAACTAAGCTTTAAGTTTACTAATGTACGTGCTTGCCAAATTTCAAGCGTCTAACTTAAGCGGTTTAGATTTTTCATACAAAAGGATTTTCCCGCTAATGCCCGTTCCCGTGGGAATTCCTAAGTATCCTATAACCTGCCCAGGAGTATGAAGAATAATTGTACCAAGTTTCGTTAAAATCCGTCGAGTAGTTTTTGTTTCTATAAGGAACATACAGACAGACAGACAGACAGACAGACAGACAGACAGACAGAAATTTTACTGATTGCATTTTTGGCATCAGTATCGATCACTAATCACCCCCTGATAGTTATTTTTAAAATATATTTCATGTACAGAATTGACCTCTCTACAGATTTATTTTAAGTATAGATATAGATTTAAACTTCATTCATTTCACTGGCTGTTCTCTCCTGGCTTTGCTCTAGACTACGCCAGTAGTCACTCAGCTTCTTTTATACCGGGCATCGGCCCATTCCTGGAATTGATGCATTTACTCAATTGCCTTTTACTCATGCAACAACACCGCCTATAAACTGATTAATGTATTACCAGATAGCAATTTTCAGATATTAAAATATTCAGCACCCAAGGCTTCAATTCGGGCACTGATAAAAATACAGTGAAAATATACCGATAAGGTTTTAATTTAATTGCCTTATTGCCTATATTGAACAATAATTTTATTAAGTAATTGCTACTGTTTTGAACAGTATTATACTGTTTTTCCCTAAATTATATACTGTTTGTTTTCCTTCTCAGACCTTTGATATACTTTCTATTTAAAAAAAAAAAAAAGTTGGCAACCCTTGTCACAACTAACACGCGTCATCTCGTGTAACTTAATGCTATTGTAAAACTGATTAGTTAAAAATCGGTCCACAATTGACGGAGTAATCGGTGAACATACTTACATAGAAAAAAAAACATACATACAGTCGAACATATAACCTCCTCCTTTTTTGAAGTCGGTTAAAAATAGTACATCCTTAATAATTTCTTTAGAATAGAATAGAATAATTGTTAAACGAACACTTTCTTTTTTGTAAGGCTGGTCCAGTTTGGCACATGTCAGAAAGGGGAAAAATAGTAAATTCCGCTTATCCTATTAGGTACCTATAAAGAAAGAAATGCTTAAAATAATATGATATTTTAATTTCCCTGCTGATTATGATGAGCTTATTACAGTTCGCGTAAAGCCACGACCATGAATCATACAGCATTTTATTTCACACAGCAAATGCACGTATTCATTATTAAGTCATGCCTATTTCGCTCTCAATAAACGCTCCACTTTATTCCGGGCGAAATAAATTACTATTGAGATCTCCAGGGATAAGTCAACTCTGTGAATGTACCGTTGATTTCACTTTGAAAATCGAACCATTGTGAAAATAGTGGTGTTAATGCAGTGCGCGGGGCGTAACGCGACGGGCGGCAACTACTCGTACCTTGTTCAATATGCATGAACCAACTTCAGAGATGGAGCCAAGAGATTGGCGTTTGAACTGCACTCAGGGCTTAACAGATGACTTCATTGTAGGAATTCGTGTTTTTCTAATAGCCCCAGTAAAAGACTTGAACGTAAAGATAGACATTTAGTTTGCTCAGCACCTGCGCTTCTTCGGACCAATAAAAACGGTTTAGGATCAAACTTGAAACGCTGGCTTTGACTTATCTAGATACTCCACGATGTTGAGATCTTTCTTGATAAGTGACTCTATGTAAAAGAGATTTATAAACAGTTATGTCAATATAGCACATATTTCAAAAGTTATCGATTTGATTATCCCATATCATAGCTCCTGCTGATAAATTCAAATTTTTTGAGAAACAAATAAAGATTATAGGAAGATACAAGCGAAAACTGCATTTTTTAATAACAAAAATACATTATTTTTGATGCTATTGTTTTATTTTCCATCCATAATATCATGGTTAAGTTCTTACATCGCTAACATAGAAAATGAGCAGCCATTTTCTTCTTCAGTTAACAGAAATATTGTTTGGTTTTTAATACATTTTCTTAATAAGATGAAAATCTAGTTACCCTAAAAGCCTTTACTACAAAATCTACTCAAACATGACTCTATTAGTCCTAGAATACCCATTAAAGTTCTACGCAGTTTCGACTCACTTATGCGGTCGCCTAGGTCGCCTAGAGCAAAGAAACCCAGATTGTGCCTTTAAAAGGCAGTGTAAGTAAAATAGAGCACTGAGTAAACCATCGAACTTCATCTAGCTTCACTGAAGTTAGAACTAATGTCATCTATGTAAATTACCATGTATTTACTTTCGAAACAAATTACGCATGATGGAATTGTAATTTTCTCAATTTAATCCCATCAAGTTCTAAGGAAAAGAATATGGGTCAGAAAAAATTTCGGTTAAGTTAAATTCAGAGCGTAGTTTTCTTTTAATTATCTTCAGTCTCATTGCATAAGATGTTTGTTATGTTACAGTCCTGAAGGAAGCTTAAACGTATCTTGTTTGAATCTTTAAAGCATTTCTCACACTGAATGCGTTCTGCGGTCTGCGGTCAGGTCAAAGTGAACTCAGCCCGCCCCTGTCAGTTTGCATCAATACAAAATGTATAGAGACCGACAATGTTGTTCATACACGATACAGGCTTCATTCACTTTGAACCTGACCGCAGACCGTTAAAAAAATAAACCTATTAATTAATTTCAAAAATAAAACAATTTAACGTTCAAAAAAGCGGCAATAAACATTTCATCTCGGCCTCACAGCTTGCCATGTAACAGCCTAAAACAAAACATTCAGATTCCAGCAACATTCCTGCATAAATTTCAGGCTGTATCATATGGGTAAGCTTTTTAGGAGCCACATTATAACTGGCCGGCCGTAAGCCGTGTGGTGACGGCAGAGTAGAATACATTTGTCACCAACCCCTACTCTTCCCGCGGGTGTCGTAAGAGGCGACTTAGGGACTACACATCAAACAGAGAATGGGCAGCAGCGCTCTCTGAAAAACATCAATCTTTTAAACTGCGATCTCCAACCCGCCTGCCTAGCGTGGAGATTATGGCAAAACCCTCCACTATAGTGGAGGAGGCTCATAGTCCAGCAGTGGACTGTAAAGGGCTGTTGATGATTATAACTGGCGTTTTTGGGTGTATATTCTAAATAGAGGGTGATTTTTAGGTGTAAGTAGAGCTTGGCCAAATCCGAATGTTACATTGTTAATAGATACCTACCTAATAAAAAATAGCAATGATACTCAAGAATATTTAGTCGATTTGTATTTAACAGGTCATTTGCTATTCAAAAAATAATTCTTACCCGGATTTGAATCCAATCATTTTGTAAAAGTAGGTAGTGTATCTGCACAATTGCACATCCTACGAATATTATAAAGTTTTGTGTTTTGTTTGTGAAAGTTTTCGTAATTTCAATAATTTGACAGTGCAATTTTACTTTTTATCAAAATCTGCTCGTAGGCTCTTGATCAAATCAGAAATTAGAATGAAAACCGGCTTTTGTTTCAATTACTGATTTGGCCAACTACCAACACTTAAAAAACAACCTGTATAGTAAAATTCCTAGGCGTTTTAAACAGGCATTTGCTTGAACATGCGCAAACGGCGCCTGACTTAATTGTAACTAAGCTAATAGGATTTTCCGGACTTCTCATTTGCGAAGGAATAGTAAACGCTTTTATGCATTGTGAATTAATTTGGTCTAAAACTAAATATTTAGATAGATCTGCTCTTTTGTCGTTGTTACACTCTATGGATTTGCACAGATATTTTGTTCATAGATATTATTGTTCGAAATATTAAGTAACTCTTTTCTCTGTATAAAATAATTCTAATGTCATGATTATTTTTAACAGAACTCCTCCTAACTAAATTTGACACGTTTATGTAAAATAGTTTTTGAGTTATGAGGGGGTTAAAAGTGGCTACAAATGGTTCGTGTAATATTACACACGATGCTGCTCGCCAGTTCTGTTATTTGAACTTGGCTTGACACGCTACCGCTACCCTATGTCAAGATAAGAAAATAAGAAAACTATTTATGTTATACTGCTTAAATTTTGACGAAAAACATAAAATTTTACCTAGGTTAGAAGAGAAAATTTAATAAAAATACTTCAGCGAAGGTAGAGCGTTTAAACAAACGTACTCTTTGGATCTGCATTATTAGGCGGAGAATTTGTACAAAAGAACACAACCTGAGGACCCGAGCTATCCTTTGAGTCTGCTTGTTTATAGAACGCGAATTTTATTAAATTTTCCTAGAAGTGACGCTAAGAAAAACATTTATTCTTTTAAACGTTTGCAAACTTCTTTTTAGGAAATTGATATTAATAAGAATAATTGCGAGTAAGAAAAAATAATTAAATTAGACGTAGATCCTGAATTAAATTTATATTCATTCATGCACATTCCCATTTCCCAAACACAACAATTGGGATGGTGTCTTTTTTTATGGAGTATATTAGCCTTCCAGTTCCATCATTAGATCAGCTCTGTAGCGTCACAAGCAAGTTTTTTCCCATCGAGTAACAGTAACAGTGTTACTCGTTTTGGTGTGACTGGTTAGGAACAAGCGATCATAACGCTATTGCATTGTCACGCGATTTACACATGCAAAATTTCAGCTCAATGGGAAACCGGGAAGAGGGTCAAAAACTTGCAAGATTTCATTACAGACACCGGACAAGTAAAGTTTCTAATGACATGTTATTTTTCGCGCTTATTCACATCAAGTCACACTTTTTGAAACAAGTAATCGTGTGATTTGATAGGATTCATTTTCGTTACATTACGTTAGCTTGAAGAAGAAAAATAAGTACTTAACATCACAAATAAACTGTTCGAAGCGCTCCATTTTGTGCAAAGGGCTGTTGGTCCCTGAGTAATTACTGCCGTCGTCAATTACCTGAACAACCACGCGATTTAACAATGAACTAGTACAACTGGGCTCCGCTAAGGAATGTAAACATGGCCACTGTTTCGCTACGAGTTCTGAGGCTAAACATGCTTGAGATTTAAGGTTAGGAATGAATGTGGGAAGGGTTTTGTTGCTGTTAAAATAGCTGCCAAATGCCATGTTTAGCTTATCAATTGTTGGGATTACAACTATATATGCTTTATGGTACTAGTAACTTTATAAAGATTTCTTAGACCAGGAATTATCTAGTTTAAACCAGCTTACAAATCGATAAGTTTACCTAATACTATTTCTTTAGATGAATTTCTACCTATGGTAGGCAGGTTTATACCCCTAGGTGATAAATGTTTTTCGTGCGTACGAAGTCGCAAGCACAGCTAGGTTATGTAATTTTACCTGTGCTCTCCAAATCGCATACTTTAGAACCAAACGACCAATCGTTACCTACAAATCGGATGTATGCAGTGATAGGTACCATTAGGTGATTGACGCATCTGCGGAATCTGATGCCGCTGACGGTCTATCTAACCGTGGGCATCAGTTAGAGCCAAAGCACACGATGCGTTGCGGCGGCAGTGCGACTTCAGAGCGGTGTCGCTGCGTCGTCTTATGGTGCGTCCACACAGGGCGAACGGGCTCGCGTGGCAAACTCGACATCCTGCTCACCCTGCTCTTGAGTGAGCAGGATGTCGAGTTTGCCGCACGAGCTCGTTCGCCCAGTGTGGACGCACCATTACTTTGGGGAGCACACGAGTGGTGCGGCGCCGCAACGCATCGTGTCCTTTGGCTCTACGGATTCCAAAGACTTATCCAAGTGAATAATTGACTCCTTTGTAATAGTTGTCAGTATGTAGAAGACACAAGCCTTAAGCTTAAGTTAATGGACGATTGATTTATTAGTGTAAAATGTACGAGTATATTCATATTTATAGAGACATTCCATTCGAATGGAGACATTTATAACTTAGTTAGGAACTAGTGGTAATTCGAAATTGGCCTGTACGTCTAAAATTGTATAATAAAACTAGGGGCGAATGAAATCTTGTGTGTAAAAACATAAAAATCGTGAAATTCAAAATCTACTAACAAATATCAAACTAAATGGATGGTTAAATAGTTAAATACTCACAACAGATTATTAATATTTTTTTAACTAAGTAATGAATTTTAAAATTCAAATGCACATGAAATACGACCATGAGATTTTACATTGCTATTACAGTCTGTGTCACATTAAGTAAGTAGGTAGTCCTTCGAATACTAAAACTCCTTGTACCTAAGCCATTAAACCTAACCTGATGGAACTGTATTAAGGTATAAGTAACATAAAAGTTTAATGAAGTGCCATTAGTCTTAGTACCTAAACGAGTAAGTGATCTGTATTCAAGGCAGTAAACACAATGTCTATCAGCTCTAAAACAACCATCATCTGCGTTATTTCAATACAACGACTTAAAATACGGGAACAGATTCGAACAGCTGGATGTTTACATCGCTTTATTCCATTACGAATCGAATATAAGTTGTAGCATAGTCCTTCGAACACTAAAACTTGTAGGTACCTAACGACAATAAACCGAACCTAATTGTAATAAATGTGTAAGTAACATAAAAGTTTAATACAATGCCTCAATTATAACTTACTAACTAAACGTGTAAGGCTCAGTTGCACCACCTAACTTTGATCGTAACTTTAACGATAGTCGGTATTTTTTGTATGTAGTTTGACAGATTTTTAACGTTTGTCGAAGTATAAGTAAGATGATGCAACCCAGTTAATCTGTATTTAAGGTAGTAATAAATAGTCTGTCTGTTGCAACGCTCTAAGGGCTCATTCTCACTGAAATCCAGTTTTTTGGGTTCTAGTAATACAAGATGCCGCAAAACTGGACTGTCGCATGCACAGTAATGAACACACAAAATGATGTGTATTTGACATTCGAATTAGAAATTTTGATGAATCATTTTTATCAGGAAAACACGTCGATAGTGGAAGTATCAATTAATGTAAGGGACATTTTGGCCAAAATGAGTTATATATACCAACGCATTCAGAATTTTCGGCTCTATCGATTGGTATACTTGAAATGTTGATATCTTTAAAAAAATGTCCCTTACCTTAAACATTTTTAGTCGTCTGAATACGACTTTTGGGGAAACAAATGATTTAAAGGACGTAAATTCCTTTTAATAATACAATTCAGCCCTTACCCCAAACTGTTGGTTTTAACTTTTGAACTCATTGAACCTTACTTCATTTAAAACTTTTTGATTTATTATAATTAGGCCCTTACGTTAATATGCATATAGGATATCAATTACTTTTTTTGGTGGTGATATGCATTTAATGCCTCCCACTCCTACTACACTTATGAACACTAAGTTGTCTTGTTTCTATCTTTTTTCTGTTCATTTTTACGCAGTTGGGTTTTTGACCGAGGGGCTGAAGGCTCTTCAGAAGCTGTTCAATTCCGTCATCCTCGAAGGAAAAACGCCTACGGTATGGCACAGAAGTGTGGTGACACTCTTCTTCAAAAAAGGCGACAAAACCTTGTTGAAGAATTATAGACCCATCTCACTTCCGAGCCATGTCTACAAGCTGTTTTCGAGAGTCATTACGAATCGTCTCGCTCGTAAGCTCGATGACTTCCAGCCTCTCAATCTCTCAATCGCTTTAGTACACCACATACATACGCCACGGCAGATTATACAGAAGACCGAGGAGTATAGTCAGTCACTTTGCCTGGCGTTTGTGGACTATGAGAAAGCTTCGATCGAGACCTGGGCAGTACCTACTACAGTTTCTCCAACGGTGTCAAATTGACTACCTATATCGATACATCGAAATGTTGAAAGGCTTGTACGAAAACGCCACAATGTCGTTCCGTCTCCAGGATCAAGACTCGAAACCAGTTGCAGCAGCAGACAGGGGGAACTGAAAACTCCGAAACTGTTTCTGGACTGGAACGGATTCGGCATAAATATCAACGGTGAGTAAATAACCCACCTTCGATTCGCAAACGATATCATAGCCATGGCTGAGACCGTGGAAGATCTAGGCACAATGCACAATGGCCTGAGTCGAGCCTCTCAACAAGGGGGTCTTAAAATGAAACATGGACAAGACAAAATCATGTCAAATGTCCGTGTTGCACCCACTCCTCTAAAGGTTGGATACTCTACACTCGGCAGTTGTTGACACTTATATGTACCTAGTACAAACAGTCCAGTTAGGCTGGTTATAGTGTCACGCGGACCGTCCAGTGCGGATCCGCTTCACACAGCCGATCTGTAAACTTCGAGGAAGCGTTTTAGAGTAATGCGGTCCGCAGGAATCGCTCGCTCCCTATCAGTTCATACAGATTGGCTGTGCGGAGCGATCCGCACTGACGGTCTGCGTGACACTAAAACCAGCCTTAGGTAGGTCTAACTTCGAGGAAGAGGTCAATCGTCGAATCCAACTCGGCTGGCAACGTTCAGGAAGCTTCGTGATATTCTCACGTCTGAAATATCGCACTGTCTCAAGACAAAAGTCTTTGATAACTTATGGATCTGAGACGTGGTCGCTTACTGTGGGCCTCATAAGAAGACTCAAGGTCAAAGGCGATGGAGCGTGCTATGCTCGTAGTGATTGAACCAGAAATGACGTGATCCGCAGGAGAACCAAAGTGACTGACATAGTCCGCAGAATCGCTAAAATCAAGTGGCAGTGGATGGAGCTCGTAGCTTGCAAAGCTGATGGCCGCTGGGGCAGAAAAATTCTTGAGTGGCGACCACGAGCTGGAAGACGTAATGTGCTGCAGACCCCCACTAGGTCGACCGACGATCTGGTGAAGGTTGTAGGAGGTGCCTGGATGCGGGCGGCGCAGGACCGGTTGTTGTGGAAATCCTTGGGGGAAGACCTTTGTCCAGCAGTGGACGTCATTCGGCTAAAACGAACGAACGATGATTGAAAAAAAAACCTATCTGCGTAAAAATGAACAGAAAAAGATAGAAACAAGACAACTTGTTCACAAATGCAGATGTAGGCATCATCAGTGACTAAATGTTTTGTTGGTGATGTGTATTTGATGCCTCCAACTGCATTTGTGAACACTAAGTTGTCTTGTTTCTATCTCTTCTCTTCGTTTTGTTAATGAATACTCGAATGCAACCTCTACTTACATCAGGTTTCAATGTTAAAATTGTCAAGTTACAATAATATTACTGTCGTGTTTATTCTTAAATGTACCTTACAACATACATGACATTCCATACTGTGAAATTTCAACATTGTAAGGTACAGTCAAGCTCGTTTTTTTAATGTAAGGGACATGCTATCTTTTAAACTACCCATTTTTCGAAAATTTGGCGTTTATATTATGAAAGAACAGAAAATTCTAAGAAACTTTGCCATAGAAACTATTTAAATCGTAACATCACATAAAAAGATATTGAGGTATAAAGAACAAAAAAATCGTTTTTTGGCTCTCCTGAAAAGTCGTGTTTTGTCCCTTACAGTAATTGATATTTCCACTATCGACGTTCGTGTGAATGTTAATATTACAACACTTAGTACTAGTAAACGGGATCCTGCAAAAAACGGGATATCTCCGTGGGAACAACCTAAAACAACCATCATCTGCGTTATTTCAATAAAACAAATTGAAATACGGCGAACAGTTCCGTACAGTTGGACGTTTGCATCGCTTTATTCCATTACGAATCGAATATAAGTTGTAGCAACAAAGTTGGAGGCTGCAGGCCAAGCGTCGCGTTCGGGCGCAATCCCGCCTTCTTGCCGCATACGATTCAATTGCAAATACCTTGTCTGAAGTTTCTAACGATATTTTAATAGGCATGAAATGTTTAGCTTTAACTAAGTAAGTACCTACATTCTGTCTATACGTTACTTGATTGTATGTACAGTCACGGAATGAAAAGGTTCGTCAGTTTTCAAATTGATTCCTTCAACGAATCGCGAGCACATATTACCTTTTGAAACTATGTTACAGAATAATCTCGAGTTAGGGGGCGTCCATAAATTACGTGAGACAATTTTGGCCATTTTTCAACCCCCCCGCCCCCCTTGGTGAGATTTTGCCTGACCCCCTCCCCCACCCCCCTAATCTCACGTGATATTTAATAAAATGCCTATTTTGCATTGTCTATGCTTCGAGTATATTAGATTTATATGAAAAAATCA
>NW_021136243.1:0-772 GCF_004193835.3 Ostrinia furnacalis
TAGCCGTTTACCTTACTTATGAATTGTTTCGATTGAAGATTATTCAATGGTAATCAAGGATTTTAGGTTTTTTTATGCAGAACAAGGCAGGTGATATGCAGTCTACTGTCTAGGATGGTACATTATCTGCCCTGTAAGTGCCTATTCACACTCGCCTTGAAAAGGCCCGAAAACTTTGTTATTAATATGGTATTATGAATTTATGACGCTTTAAGTCTATTGATAAGACCACCTTTCTCAGACCTAGAGATCCCAGGTTCGATTCCCAGTGCAAGCAAAATTTTCTTGTTTGGTTGGATACGTAGAACTTGATCTAAGTCCGCCTGGGTAGCTACCACCATCTTACCTAAGTCTGTCGTCGCCATAACAAAATTCTATTTAACAGTATTCTTATTATTTCGGTAGTTAGAAGATTTAGAAGGTGAGGAGGTCAGTCCCTCTGGTGGTTGAGGATTCTGAGCAAAGCTCACTTTTTTGTCATTTTGTCAAAGAAGAACGGTCACGCACGCCCCATACAAAAAAAACCCAGACCCGACAGAAACGAGACATACCTCAGTTTTTTTGTCATGTCTTAATTAGTTAAATTATATATTTTTTATATTCGAAATCTGTGTATAACACCAAAATATTACCCTTTGTTTTTGTTCAGGCGTTACACAAAAACTAATACAAAATGCCTATTTATCACCAAAATTGGTAAATGTATGTACCTAAATGTCTATTACAGCTGCTAAGGAATGTATCTAGGTGACCTGGAGATACAACCGGATTA